>NW_010392565.1:25294-35238 GCF_000710305.1 Buceros rhinoceros silvestris
ACACATTCTGAAATTCATGAAACAGACGCATAAAAATACCAATTTTAAACACACTTCTCCCAAGGAACACCAATTATCTCTAGCTTCAGAAACGTTGATGTCCTTTGAGAATGATGAGACAGAGCCATCTCCTGGCTAGACTCTAAACAGAACTTCTGTAAATACACAGTGTAGTATCTGTGAACAAACTATTCATCCATTGCAAAAGAAATCCTTTGTGCAGATTCAAGGGTTGGCTTCAAAGGATAGTCTTCACATCGGCATACTATAGTTCCTCAAGACAATCAATTAGTAACTACACGGATGATGGAGAACAACCCATCCTGTTTGCTACTAGGGTTTTGGAGACCATACACATGAAGTTAACAGCAGCTCCAGAGTAAAAACCCCAAGCCCTAAACCTCTTCTACTGGCACAGCAGTAAAGCTTTATCCATTTGTCCATAATGGAAGTCCCAGAAGAACATCCAAGGTCCAGGAGAAAAACTGCACTCAAACCTGGTCAGTACTATGAGACATCCCACCCTACAACCCTCTCCGATTTCCTTAGGCATAACACAGGGATAATTAAACTCAGTTACCTTGACTTATCATGATCAGTTGGTAAAAACAAGTAATAGCTGTTTTGGGGATCTTGTTCAGGCTATATGATTAAGTTAACACAATAACATTTAAGTTTCTAATATCTTATGCTGTGGATTTGCTTTTAAAAGAAATAATAGAAACAACAGTATCCTTAAACAGCATTTTTTTTCTTCAGTAGGCTTCAAAGCTGTAATTAGAAGCCTAGAACTCTTAGAACTGTTTCTAAAACCACTTCTCTGCACAACATATCTACAACCCATATGTGAGCGTCATTTTCCTATTTGTACCAGGATGGAAGAAAGATGTGAACATGGCAAACAAGCCTTCTTCAGTACTTGAGCATATCTCTGGATTCCTTGTTAAACCAATAGTCAGGACAGCTAACAGATAGGAGAGGTTGCAGATAAGTAAGTGGATTTTGTTCAATTAACGTCCTTTCTTAGTCTTTCTCCCTCCTAAAAAAAGGTATTTCGATCTCTTCTGAATGGTTGGAAACATCGACCCACCTGCAAACATAAACAGTACAAACACTACACACACATTAGGGAAAGCAGGGAACCATACCACAATCTCTAGGCTGAAGCCTAGCAGCATCATGGAATATAGCGGAATAAAGAACTTGCCATGGCAGTGAGAGCAATCCTTCATCAGGATCTTCTCCATATTGTGAGTGCAAGCATTAAGCAATAGCAGCCCTCTGAATCAGACTATTTTTTATTGCGCTATGCAAGCCCTCACCTCAGAGGGCCTAGAGGCTTTTAGATCCTAGTTTTGAGTACAGCTAAGCAATGATCCTTTGTTCCCTTCTTAAAGGCAGATGAGGCTCAGAAGTCTCCTAAAATACACTCTCAGCCACCACTGGCATGATCTACCATCCATATTATCACTTTTTAAAGATTTGTGGGTTTGACTCTTGAAGTGAAAATTCAGCTTTCTCTGTGAAATCCTCATGATTCAACTTCGACACACAAGCTCTTTCAGCAAAGGAAATATTCTGAAGAAGTGTCAAAACACAGGGTTTCCACAGTCCTGGTTTTACCGCATACCACCATTCATACGATGGTAGGAGCAGGCACAGTTATTATCAACAGCAGCGGCTTGTGGCTCTGCACCAGCCTGGGCAACATTTCAAAGTGGATCACGTATTCCAGGATTTGGGGATCTTGGACTAGAGCAGTGCGTGACCGAGGTCAACGAAGTGACACAGAGCACTTTGGTCCTACACTAAGGCTGCCGTCCCCTCCTACACGGGTGCACGAGCAACAGCTAGATCATTGGAAGCATTTCACGTAGGCAGTCTGGCAAGTCACAGATGTCACTTTTAAGTAACACAGACATTATTCATAGCCAGTCACTCCTTGCTATCTACAGATAACTGATTGCATTCAGACCAGATTGGAAACAAGGTTGGCTGAAAAAAAGAAAAAGAGAGCCAGACAATCTGTTCTCTCAGAGTTCCAGCCATTCCTGCATGGAGAAAGTGGGAAAGACTTCGACAGCCGGGACCCACACTTCAGCATAATAGCTGCTCAAAGTCAAGAATACAGCAAGATAATGCATTACTAGCCAAGCACGGTAGAAACCTCAGCAACTGGAGTTTGGGTCTGCCTTTTACTGCAGCTGGAGAATCTGACAACTTTATTTTTCAGCCCTTGCCTGCTCTGTATTTGTGTAATCACATTTTTTTAAACATGCAGACTTTTGGCACACAGTATACTACTAGACAAGATCATGTAACGGTTCATGTGAACACGCATGGCCCATTTTGCATTATTTAATTGCATGAATAAATCTTGTGATTTTTTTTTCTTCTTAGGATTTACATTTACAAGAGTACACAAGAAATTTTAACAGTAAGAACAGCACAGATTACTGACAATACAGAGTTTCTACATCGGCTTATAAACACTTAACTATAGGTATCACTTCAAATGGACTGATTCCTACACATTATATTCTTGGTTTCTTTGCTAAAGTATGGTGTGGCCTACTTCTTACACAGCTGCAATGGGAATCTCCCTTCCCTAGGATAAGAATATAATGAAGTAACTATTTTTGGCAAGTACTTCACAGCCACAACTTGCCTAGACCACATTTATCCTCCATTTAGTTTAAAAAAAAATTATGAAGTTTGTTATCACCATTTTTTGGGACTCACAATAATGGCAATCAAGAAGTTTGTACTCTGAAAGATATACCAATATTTTTAAAATGTAGTTGTGTTCACAGTATTTTAAAAAACAAACTAATGAAAAAATGATAAACTACTAACAAAATATTTTATGCAGATATCTATAAAAATATAAGCTCCTGTCAGAGCACCATCCTTTAAATAACAGTCAGTTAACTTTAGTACTCTAACACTATTGACTATTTAGTCAATACCAAAGCCCAGTACTTAAGGCTGAATGAGGAAGCAACATGCCGTTTGGCACTGCACTTCTCTGCAAGCCCTCAGATGTGGGACCTCTGAAATCCTCATTAAGAGCACAGTAGTGGACACATGGTATGAATGCATTAAGTTTTTTTTAAGCCTTCTTGATTTTCTGCTTTTGTACACCTGCTGTACACAAGCAGCTGTTTACAAACACCAGACCTGAGTTTGCATTTGAGGGTACAATACAGATCAAGCGATCAAGCTACAGAGATGTTTACAAAAGCATACGGCACAATCACACTGAAGAGAGACTAATTTTAGCATTCAAGATCGAGAAAGTTCCAGCAATTTTTACAAGTTGCTGATTATTGCAAAGCATTCCTAAATCTCTTGCCACTGTTCTTATGTGCATCAAGATCGATATGACACAAAATGAGACACACAAAGTCAAACTCTGTTCCTTTGTAAAACAGAAACTTAAGTGCTGGAGTCTCTTCCCAGCACTTTCATAACAAAACCACACCAAACCCAAAACAACCAAAACCCCACAAACCTAAGTTATAGCATCCTAGTAAAAGATTCAGAAGACTGGATGGCAAACTAACAACCAAACACACCACTGATTACATACAATTTTTTTTTTCTTCTACATTGGACCTAATTCCATCTCGCTGCCTATCACACATTAAAGAAAGGCACTAGAGACAAAAGTTCTCAGATTTTATCTACAGGAAAAACATTTTTTTTAAAAAAAGGTCTGGCACGTAGGAGACTTCAGCTTTAGTAATTACTTCCCTCATCCTAGACCTGAAAGAGCTGAGGATACGCCTTTTTCCCCAGGGCATGTACTCTTTACCTACCAATTGGGTTTAAACCCATCTCTGTCTATGATTTGGACTGGAACTCCCCCTGAAGTGGGGGAGAACTACTCAATCCACTCTACACTCCACCCCCTTCACTGGGGAGGAGCAGTGAGTTCTGGCAAAGAGGCCAGGATGACAGCTGTGCTGATGCAGACAAGGCAGGCAAAGGGTTCCAACCCCTAATAATCTTTGCACCACCAAGAGCAGTAACTACAGGTAGTAGCGTCCTCAACTATCTTAGCACATGTCAATATCTCTGAGGACAATTTCAACATTAGAAAAGTCATAAGAGTGAGCCAAACAAAAAGAACAGAAAGAGAGAAGTACGGTGTACCTGCAGAATGAGACAAAGCAACATACACAAAAACTAAGTAACTGGGGACTTTTAAGACACAAATTAAATCCATTTATGTTTGGGATGCTGTGAGGACTCTGCCTTCTCCCTCTGTGCTGACCACACACAGCCTCCTTGTGCCAGCACTGACACTCAGCTGATCACATGGTGGAACTGCGCAGGAATTTAAACAAGCAGAAAGCTAACTCCGCCAAAAGAAAAAGAGAAAAAAAAAGTGAAATTTCCTGTCAATTTAATTCTTTAAACCAGTTCACCATGAGGTCAGACAAGCAGTAATGCCACTGCAAGGGGAAAGACAGACCACAGCTGCACTTATCTAAACAGTGCTCTAAGCCAGTGGAACCAGGTCCTCTGTGAGCACTTTCCCCTTTGCTATTCTCAAACCATTATCGTTGCATCTATGCCCAGTGTTTCCACTTTTACATTGAGCGATGCTCTGAATCTTTCTTTTCTTCTGTATTTGCATGTTGGGGTGGGGGAGGAGGAAGACACAAAGATAATTTTACTGCAGGTAGAAATTAGCTGCTTGTATTAGTGAAGAGTACTAGAGTTTAAAAATGTGACATAACAAACTTCCATGGCTAAAGTTTCTGAATACTCGCTCTATACAAACAGAATTAAGCAGTGATTAACAACTTAAAGAAAGAATAAAGTTTTACTTACTTGTCTGGAACAATGTAAAGCGACTGAACATTAATAGACTCACACGTTAGATGGTTAACACACAAAACCCCCGTGTTTCCTCCTAACAGCACTGGAAGACTTCAAGTTACTACTCAGGTGCCACTCAGACAACTATGCAGTCAGCACTTCAGCAACCGGGCATCCAAGAATGAGGAAAGCCACACAAACAGGTCAACATACTCTTTGTAACCCATCATGATGCAGTACTGCACTCTCGAAGCATAATGGTACAGACAAGGGAAGAAAAGTCAGATTTTCCTATTATCCCTGTTTTTCCAGTGGGAACACATGATTTACTATAGACATTCTAATTTATGAAGATAACGAGTTGTAGAAACACTGGCTTATTTACTAAAAGACTTGCTTCATGCTGCAGAAATCCAAACACTGCATTGATGCAGGGTGGTCTGAACACAACGGACTCTGCTTGAGAGCAGGTTAGATCAAATGACCTCCTGAAGCTGTTTCCAACCAGAACAATTCTACAAAAGCACCTGTTCTTTCTCCTGTGCCGAACACAGAACAACTGTACCAGCTCTCACACAAGATTTGTGTGGGGTTTGACCTGACACAAAGAAGAATGAATGATAAAATATGTCTAAGGGTCCAAAACTCAGCTCTCCCCATCCTCAGTGTGAAGACTGATGTTTTACAACTGTGATCAAACTCCCCCACCCAGGATAGTGGCTGCTCCAGTTTGAACTGGAGGGGTGAATTTGGTGACCTCTCAAGGACCCAGTCCAAACCCCCTGGGTTATTTTTATATAAGGCAAATGTGCCCAACAGTTGCCTTCATGAAGCATCAGCTTAGAAGAGTTAAGAATTTCAGAGCTGGACATGCTATGGAAGAAGACCTTTTCCAGTGTTTTAGATCTTCATTTGTTTTATGAGCTAGGTTCCCCAGCAGTACTACATGCAGCCAGTGGCACCAGAGCTACACATTCTACAGAAAAGGATAGGGGATATTTTAGATTTTAATTTAAAAACGATTTTATGAAGCAAAAAAGTGCTACATGATGACAGCAGTCAGCAGTAGTCATTCATGTAATGTCAGCCCTCCCATGAACTTACTGGAGCTTCCAGAAGAAACAAAAACACCCTGTCCTTTATTTAAATGCATTTTGTCTTATTTCAAGAAACATCTTTGACATTTAGTACAAGCTTCAGTGAAGGGGAAGAGCTTTTTAAAAAGACTTTTAAAGACTGAGGCAACACCGAGATGAGAACAGTTTTATTTACATGACGAGGCTTTCCTTGAACTAACAACCCTGCCAAATCTTAGCTTGCTCTGGTCACACCACAAACATTGAACTATGGAATATCAACTGCAGACTGCCTCCTGTGTTGTCATTTTTTTATATTCCCATACTACTCTTTATACATCAGGGTACAAAATCAAAAATCCCACATGACCACAATCTGTCAGCCCTTGAAGGCATATGTCATGCTGCCAGACACGATTAAAATGTGATAAGAAAAGAATTTTAAAAACACTGAAGATCACGTACAGGAAGCAGCTTCAGGGTTATACCTTATCAATCCAATCTACTTCAAGTTTTGTAATTAATAAGAAATGGTCAGACAAAATATTCAGTTACTACTTGCAGTAAGATTTGTGTATTCTAAGTTCCAAATAATAGTATCTGTACTTCTAAATGCAAAGCATATTTGTTAAGAAATCTTAGCCATTATAAGAAAAAAAACAAACTGTTTGAAAATTAAGGGCCAGTTCCATTCCATCCTTGCTTTGAAGGTCTCTGTCTATTTGCCAGTCGTACTCATTACTGGGCAAAATTATTTCTAGCTATTTGTTATTCACACTCTTTTGGTATAAAATATGGGCAACTTGGAACCTTGAAGTCAGTTTCTTGATCAGGTTGCTTGAGATCAAGATGATCACAGGTGTTACACACTATCATTACACACTGAATCCTGAGGTGCTCTAACTCAACATCAGCGAACACCAGTGCTGCTGATGTTCAAAGGACAGGCATCTCAGGTGCAACTACATTGTTTTTATTACTTCCTCATTAAAAAAGTATTTTCTTTTTAAACTTGTAATTCAGGTGTATTTGAAGCTGTGCATTACTTGATGAAAAGGGAATGCTAATGAAATAACATTCAAAAATTTGGGGCTTGGTTTCCTTTTCAAAAGCAGTACTGCAGCACTGAGTACTTCTCTACAGCAATTTTGATGCCTCGTGACTGCACCATAGAGCTAGCATCTGGGCCAAGCAACGCTTCACTCAAAGAAAGCTGTCACTTGAGACCTCCTATTTTCTAGAAGAGCATGGGAGTCAACTGTTTTCAGTTTTCAGATGGGGGTGGTGATGATGGTTTGTTTTTACTTTTTGCCGCTGGCTAGTAAGTACTTCCCAGACTGTGCTCATTTGTACACATTCCACAGCACTAAGTCCTGCGATCCAGAAACAAACTTTTGAAATTCTCTCATTACCCGCAGAGTTTCAGTCCATTTTAACACCTTATAAGATGCTCAGCACCACGAGTCTAACTCCCTGTCATGCAACTGGCCATGTGTGGCTACACACTAGGAAATGTACATTTCATAGTAGCTCTTGCTTCCACATCCCTGTATTGTGCTTTTGCCCAGTCAAGAGACAACTAGCAACATACTCTATTCAAACTCAGAATACAATGACAACTGTAATGAAAGAAACCTTACAGGAGGCCCAGGAATTGCTTCCTTTTTTTACCAATATGAGAGAGTAGAACAGCATGTTCTCATCAGCAGCTTATTTCTGAAAAGGCATAGGAAAGCAGATGTGAACATTAGACGAGACTACCAGAGATATACAACTAAAAACTGACATTTTTGTACAATTTTAGCTTCTTACGACAGAGGAGACAATAACATCGCATAGAAACAGCCGTATTTAGAGTCTGCATATGAATTGGATACATCAGCAAAGAACAACTGCAAGGAAAGGACATGGAAGAGAGAAGGCAGAAGGAGGACAGAAGGATTCCTTGAGGAGGTTAAACTGCTGCCACACACAAATACCCTATTAAACACTGACCATGGGTCTGTGTGCCATGTGGGAGAATGTTAATTGTTTACAGGTACTCAGGGTGGGAGGACTTGGATGAATACCAGGAAGCAGTGTTGAGAAAGTCCATTGTACAATTAAGAAGGGAGAGGAATCACTGAAGGAGGCACTTTCATTTAAGCCCATCCTGCCAGTTCCTAACCTAATTATTTACCATTGAGGGTTTCCTTTCCCAAGATTGAATTTAAGTAACAAAAAAACACCCCTGAAGGAATGTTTTCTTTCTCTTGTGGGAAGAAGGGTACAAAAGGAGACAGATCTTGTTTGGTGTAGCACTAACCAGTATTTATTGAAGATTAAAAAAAAAATGCCTTCTGGTCTTTAATGCCTGCCACTCAGGTGATTCATTATTAGCACCTCTGTCCCACAGCCCCACCAGGAAGTCTATACAGCTAGTAACATTTTATGTTAACAGGATAATACTAACAAGGATTTAGCTAAAAATTCTCAAACCATGTGCCCAGAATAAAACCACTTTATTTTTTAAACAATACTTTGGTCAAGTTGGACAGATGCTTGAGTTCTGCAGTGCTAGAAATTCCTCCCTATTTCTTTTCTGAAAAGGATTTTCTGAATACTTAACTATTTTGCCCAAGTGTAATTCCTCTGCAGTTAGACTAGTTTAATCCAGGTGGAGAAGTTCACCATGCACACAGCTCAGGGTTCAGAGCCGACACCTCTGACCCACAAATCTTCTGGCCACAGGCTGTCATCCTTTCTGTTGTTTGCCATGTGAGTGAGTTGCATCCCTCCTTATTTCGTCACCCTACAACCACGGAAAAAGACCGACACTGTTTTTGGAAGGCACAACACACCTGAAAGCTCAGTGATCTCCTGAGGCACCTCTTCTCCTTCCAAGGCCACTGGAGGGAACGTGTGACAGCCACAGCCTGCAACCCAAGCAGGGTTAGTCCACGGGTCTGAATATAGCACCTGCCCATTCTTCCTTCAACAGTTACTGACCCCAAATGGCCGCCTCATTATTATTAACAAAATGCATTTCTCCTGCAGTGTCAGGCAGCTCCATCTCACTCCCATACCTTCAGGACAGACTCATTTCAGTGCAAAAACTTCCCAGGAATGAGGGTGATAAGGAAGAGCTCCTTTGGCTATTCAGCAAAGCCCATTTCTTTCTTCCTGTGCTGTCTCTGAGCTTGGTTAAACTAGTTTGGGCACCTTACCAGGGGTCTAGAGAAAGACATCAAAGTGCTTGGTTTTCTTCTGTCGTCTCCTGTGTTTCTGGAGCAGCTGGTACTGGGGTCCTGCCTCCACCTATGCACTACATCACTTACACCCTCATGGAGCTGCCATCACAACAGGCAATACATGTCCTTGTCCTGCCAGAGGGTCTTCTGGGGAACGAAAGCCTGATGAGGCAAAGCTCAGTCTCCAGGTATAGAGCACCATAGCCTGCTGGGCTCCTGCTGTATACCCCTCCCCTCCGCCGGAGCAGCCTGAGGCCCAAGGCTTGGCTTCACTTCGCACTTCCAGCTCAACCTGCAAAGTCATGTCCGTCTTCTCCCAACAGAAAAAATTAAGCAAGATGTCACCCTGAAAGATACGTACATCTAAACATATCTTTGACCTCATGGGCTGGGACCTTCAAGCTTGTTCCCTTGTCCTTTGGGTTTCAGTACAATTTTGGACAGTGATAAGTTAACAGCAAACAGGAACAGGAAAAAACAGCGAGTCCTCTGGGGTTTTTTGTGGTAGCAGGTTGCTGTCTGTCCTTCAAATCCACTTATTTCACCCATTTCAAGCAGAATTATAATACTTTGAGGGAAAGGAGAAAGCACCGGTTTCACTTAGCTCTCAGCATCACAGTGAGCAAGTCTTTACACGAGTCCTACACTTCAGTCCTGAAATCATAATACAGTCAGGCAGAAGTGCCTCGGGTACCGCAAAGCTCACTGAAAGCCCCACGGGTGATCGCATTTCCTCGCACACCGCTTTGGTGCTAACGTCCTCTCCCGCAGGACCGCAGCAGCACCGGCTTCCCGCAGCGCCTGGCCA
>NW_010392566.1:0-33293 GCF_000710305.1 Buceros rhinoceros silvestris
ATAAAATAGAAGTAAATAAATAGTAGAAAGAGATTTTCTTACATTGTATGAACAACTTGCAGGTTATTCCATATGTACTTAAGGATACTCCAGACATCACAAAACAACAAAATCAAGCAAGTCATCAATCACAAGTATGAAATCATCCCAAAGACTTCACTAAGATTGACTGATGATCTTGAAAAGTTAAAATAAGTCAATATTAGGCCACACTAGTTGATATCAAGTGATGTTTGACGACAGCTGGCACCTCTTAAAGTTGCTCCTTATGTGTAAAAAAGATTCTGAGGAAAACAAATAGGAAAATTTGAATGTGTACCTGTATTAGTGCTCTAATGAATTAATGTTCTCATCATTTTGAAAAAAAGCATCCCCCAACAGCCTCTTGATGATTCTTCTGTAATCGTATTCCTTGATGCCTCTATCTCTTCTTCCAAACAAAAAAAAAAAAACAACCAAAAAAAAAACCCCCCCCCAAACATATCAAACTATTTTGAAGAAGAGAAAAATAAACAGAGGAAGCAGAAAGTTTGCTTGATTCAGCCATAACTTCAGGTCCAAGTGAAGGGACACCCTCAGCAAGGGGTTCCTATGTGAACAGTTGACGTCTCCAGGATAGCAGAGAAACCAGTGTGTTGACACAGCTATTCCCAAATTCCTGTGATAACAAAATTACAGGGTTCAGCCTGAAGTAAGAGCGGGAGCCAGAGTACCTTAATATAATAAGGACAGTACTGTTCCAGTCTGTGAAATGAGCCTTCAGAACAGCTCGTGGAAGTGTCACTGCTCTTCTTTAGAAGCCAGTATTTCTGTTTGTCCAGACACGTGGGTGGTTATCAAACCAAAAATCAGTATTTTGGGATTTTATCACTGCAAATCACAGACTGCCCATATACCTTTAGCCACACAATTTTAGTTTTCACTCATAGAATTTAAATTTTATTGCTGGCAGACAATTAGCCAAGTGTAAGCTTTCCTACAACCAAAAGACTTACTTTTTGACTGGCTAGAATTCCTGGTATCCTAATGGTCTGTTTATTTTGATGGTGGTCATTTGTGAATGCATAGTGAGAAAGGATTGTTTAACTTCTGTGTAGATAAAGATGAGCACAGTTTAAACATTAAGGAGGTGTAAATAGTTCACATACAGCTTTTTTAAAATTACTTTACTCTGGAAAAAGTGAGCCTCCAAGATGGTGGCCGTTCCTAGTGTATTAGATTTTTTACAGTGTTTTCTTAAAATACTCCATGATTTTCCTTCATCTGCAAAAATGGATGGAGGATAAAGGAGCAAATAAGGGGGCAAAAAGGTAGAAAAAGTTAATCTAATGCAGTGTGGGATGTGGAGGAGAATACAGCATTTGGAGCAACTTCCATTCAGATGCCGAGGGGATCATCTGGACTACAGCAGGTGCACAGTGAAGCCATTCTCAGTAAGATAAAGAAGACACCAAATGTTTTTCCCCTATACCAAGCTTAATAACTTTTGATGGACAAATTAATTTTACAGTCTTCAGGAATTTGGGAGGAACAGGAGGCAGGTTGAAAGCCCGTCAGCCCCTGCTCAGTAGCTCAAGATGTAAGAATGGAAGGAAGGGGGCAATCCATTCCACATTAATAGCTGTAGTTATCCAGCATCATCCATGTTGTGATTTTACACTTCTCACAAAGTCATCACTTTAGATTCTTCTTCTAAAGTGACATGTACATTTACACTTTCAACAGTCCCACCCTCACAGCAGTGCAATTGTAACGAAGGAGAAATCTGCCAGATTACAATTTTTTTGTGTGTGTAAAAGTAACATAAACATAGATTCGTGACATAGATCTGTGTGTGCAAAAAAAGAGGAAATAATTTTTTAAAAAAAGTGTACTGTGACCTTCCAGCAGAAATGGCATGTGTGCTTCTGTAACTGTTGACTAATTTTTAAAGTTTTTTAAAATTGAGAAGGGCAGGATTGATTTCTGCCTTGACTGATTCCGGAGAATGGTATGTGCAGTGAGGAGGGGGACAAAGTCCATCTTTTTTTAAAAAAAACAGAGTAAAACTTGGCATGTCAAAGTACAAAATGGGTTGAATCTCACAGCTGGTGACTACTCCTTTCAGCAGAATAGGTCAGCCTAAGAGTTATAGCTTAAGCCGAAGCAAAATCAGTGTGGGGATAGGCGTTAAAAGCACTTTTTTACTTGGGGAATAATTAATGTGTGGAACAATCTTCTTATGTTGCCAAAAGAAAGACTTGGGTCATCCAGTGAACATTTGGGTTTTGTTGAGAAAATGCAGTATTAAAACGGGATGAAGATTTGATGAACCTGATAGCGCCATTCTCAGACATGCCTTCGATCTCACGTATCCTGGTTGCCATTCATTACTTGATGCCAGGTGTTATCGCTCGTAGGGGAAAATATGACCAGTTTCTCCTAGTTTGTCAGTGTTTTAGCAACCTGAGACAGCGAATCAGTGTTGAAGTGCCCTGAGAATGGCAAGAGTTTGTGTGTATGGGAATGGCCTCGATGGACCATATTTTGCCCTGCTAATTTTAACCTGGATACTAACTACACAGCTGTAATAACGCAGCTCAGAAACTCTTAAATGAAGGTGGAAAAGTGACCCTGGAGATTCCACATCTTGTAGATACTTACGGGATGGGGTGAGGTGGTCATTTTTATTTCCATCAAACTTTTGCCACCTGAAACTGTTCACAGCGATATGAATTTCACATGTGTGATTCATGTGCTGTTTAAAATGGCACTAAATTCATGCTCTGGGGTTTGCGTTCGTGGAATTGTCGGTGTTCTCAAAGCAACGTGGTAGCACTACCATGTGCTAAATGATGTGAAACGTCAGTCAAAAGTTGTGAGGAAAAAAGTAAGCAAAAAACAAATGAGAATTTTCAAGCTTTAAACAGGGCTTTTTATTGGGGGTTACAGTCTCATAAGGAGTCAGGTACCTTATGTTGTGATGTCGTCAGACAGTATTATCGTCATGAAGGTTGTTCAGATGAAATTACTATCTTGCTGTAGATGTGCTTCAAAACCAAGCTGGGTGAGTCAGAGCACATCAAGTGAGTCACACCTAATTGTCCAACTTGTTTCTATAATCGTTAGTGATACCTCACACCTAGATGAAAGAATTGGGATAAAATAGAACTGTGATTTTTTTTTCTGCAGGTTGTCAATGTGGAAAAACTGTGACCACAAGTGTCCTGTCTAGGAAGAAATTGATTTTTTCTAGTAAGAAATGGATTTTTTTTTTTCTGAGTGTTCTAGATAGGGGACCCAAGTGCTCTAACGAGAGCTACCACACATCTTCCAATACACCAAAAGTCCCGTCAAGAGTGGGTTTAAATAATACTTCATCCAGTCTGTTAAGATACTCTTATTATTTACCATTTAAGTGCCTCCTTTTTCTACATGAAATAATTAGAAAGAATGACAGTGAAAATCTAAATCACAGTGAACTGGATTGTTCTAATTCCATCAATGAGAGAGAAGATGCGGGAAATCATGTGAATTGAAGGAAAAGTTCTTAGTAGATCAAAAATACTAATTATTCAACATTTCTCAGACTACCAAGACCTCAGACATTTTAAAAAGGGCACTAATTCAAGGTTACACTGAAATCTGTCAAAATAATGCAAGCAGGAATTGCATGATTTTTTTTCTGTATTTTTTTTTTACTCATTCCATGTTTTTGCTATTTTCAAGTTGACTTTTGCCTTTAGAAAGAAACTTAGTAATGGATAATGTGGTTTACACTCAAATCTTTCAGACAGCACCTTCTCCTTGCACTCAGGTGACTGGAACTGATACTGCAAGACTGCTGAAAAAAAAACTCTTGGAGGATGCTTTAGAGTATGTTCAAAAGGCGTATTTCTTCCAACTTGCCTGAACAAGGGCACCATGTTTGAGATGGATTCTCACAAGTGTTTACATTAATACTAGTGTGTTTGAGATCTGATGCAGCTAAAATAAATACTTCCTTTTAATTTTTTTTTTTTTAATGGAAATGTCGTGCAAGATGAGAGGAGCTGCCAGAGGTAACTGAATAATTTTGTAGTGGAAGAAGCTACCGAATCTCCAAGGTGCCAGAAAAAGTATTTTCAGGTGTTTCGTAGCACAAACACTATGCAGGATTTCACTGGAGCCTGAAAACCTGCAGTACTTAGCTGACAATCTGCACTATGCAGATAATTGGGTTATTTTTCCTTCTTTCCAGTCTTCTGAGAATACATCCAAGGGACGAAGCCTCAGGAAATATAAATGTCCTTTTAAGCTTAAAGGGTGGATGGATGATCTTGTGATTAGAGTACCATGTTTGGAACTGCATACATCGGTTCTGACTGTGCCAAGACGCCGCACAGCCAACTCCTGTGTTTCCAGGCTCATCAGGAGGCTGGTAGTGTGGGTAATGCCAGGATGTAGGCAATATGGGAATATGGCCTAAGAATCTTATTTGAAAACAGAGAAAGCCACAAGTCGACGACGAGTCTGTGGCGTGAGTGTCATGCCCTGTGTGCCACCACAGTAGTGGAAACGGCTGTATCGCACCGTGCTGCCCAGCATGTTACAGCTCGTGACTCTGGGTGCTGCCAGTGCAAATCTCGAAGGCTCTTCCTTGTGTCAGCCTGGGGCTGACAGAGAGACTTCACCATCCCCATCACCACGTGAACAGACCAGTGAAGCTGAATGGCTGGCATGCAGTCAAGCCCCCTTTTAATTTTTGCCTCAAAGCAATCAGTATATCAGGGTTGCTGTGAGGCTGCAAGTGATGGAAGCTCCCTTGATGTCAGCTGGAGCATCTTACCCAGTCCTGTGACTTTTGCTGAACCCAGGCACCTCCCTGGGGTGAGTGATTTCTAATTCTTGTCAGAAAGTTCTCAAACAGCCTTACACACAGCCCTCCCTCGTGGTGTGCTCTGCTCTCTCCTGCACCTGAGGATGTGGGTCAGGGTCTGCTGCATGGGGTGCTCCTTTTTTTACATGTTCTTTCCTGCCAGAGGTCAGAACAGAAGCAAAAGGAAAAATAAAAAGAGCTGGGAAATGCAGGGGTTAATACTGTGAAGCCTGTGGGTACAAACAGGGTTCTGTTAAAAATGAAATTAAATTGGGTGGAGGTAGATAAAAAGAAATCTGAAATAATTGTTCTGTAGAATATGGCCTTTCCACATAGGCAGAAATCCTTCACTTCTGTCTGAAGCGAGAGTCAAATAGAGAATCTCATCTCTTAATTAGAAAGAAAAATACTCATCAAACACATCTCATCACTGGAAAGCTAATGATCCACAGCTGCTAGTCTGAAAGGGCAGGCTTTTTTTCCGAGCAGTAGGAAGTGTTAATCATTCTGGATGAGATTTCCTTTTAAAATATACTGTAGTTTGCAAAAGAATAGGATATTCAATATTCTAACTTAAATTATTTTTTGAAGTGTTGTACACCAGGGATAGTGTCATGTGTCTCCCCGAATGATCATTTAATGCATGTGTCTCTCGCTAAGAGTATCAGCTGAAGTGATGTTGGAAATGGCCAGTTCATGCCTGTGACTCTGAAAATCTTGATCTCAAGGGGGAGAAGAAGAAAAAAAAGTCCTCTCTTATATTCTTCTGTGTAGGAAATAGCAGCTATATTAAACTGTAACCTTTGAGACTCCCACTCCTCCCTTAAAATAGTTGGCTTGTTTCAGTAGTGATGAGGATCCTTTTTTTAGGCAGAGTCAGAGCCATTATTTCCTTGGAAGAGATGGTACCAGATACAGCCCGTGTTCCGCTGGACACTTTATAGGCAGAGGAAGGTCCCAGAACTGCACTTTTGTATTTGTTCCTTAGCTTTTCTGGATTTTTTTTTCCCCCCCTATACTTGTCTAATGGATGGATACATAGATTTTCCTCCCTTTCATGTGTGAAGTGAAGGTTTCTACATACCACTTCCCTTCTTC
Organism: Buceros rhinoceros silvestris; assembly: GCF_000710305.1. Lineage (NCBI taxonomy): Eukaryota > Metazoa > Chordata > Aves > Bucerotiformes > Bucerotidae > Buceros > Buceros rhinoceros. Next base: position 5,936 of record NW_010392566.1, read on the forward strand.
CCTCTCCCCACAGCTATCAGACCCTTTATGCCTAAGAACGGAGATTTTCTTGCTCTTCTGCACCAGATGTTGTGTTTACTCGTATTTAATTGAAAGTTCTGACGAATACTGAGAATCTGCTCATTTTCTTCCATGTGTATTTCATAAGTGCACTTTTCTTCTGGGAAAGATGGTGAGTCCACTTCACCTGCAGTGCCATCACCATGCTGGTCTCCACAGCACACATCTCATTTGTGTTGCAAATGTAGAGTCCCTGTTTTCCTAGTACCTGTCTGAAACAGATGCCTGAAAGCAGGAACTGGTTGAAATTCAGCCAGACTAGATGGAAACTGAGATGGCAGTTTCCATCACCTACAGGAGATGACGGGTGTAATACCCACTTTGCTGAAAGGTACATCCATACAAGCTGTGAAGAGGTAATAGGTTAATACTATATTCTACTGCCTACAGAGTGAAGTCCTGTATGGAAATAATGCTCTTAAGGATCACGTGACAATTCGAAACTTCAAGTGAGGAGCATTTGGATGAGAATTTCCTATGTTCAGGAGTACAGGGTACACAAGGACCACGTTCTTCAGTCTCAGGTCAGGTCCTTGTCTGCTGAGGCTGTCCAAGTTGATGGCTTGCTTTCTCTGCAGACAGATACTGTTTGTTTCTGTCTTTTCAACCAAAGTTCAGATGGGACCATACGAAAGGCTGTAGGTATTGCAGTTTCTTGACAGGTAACCTCTAGTATTTGCTCTTCTGATGCTTGGGTGCTGTTTGCCAGCTTCCAGAGCTACCTCTATCCATTGACTTAGGGCATTTCTGAGCCTAAAGGGTGCAAGGATTATCTGCTTCTCTTTTGCGAATTTTGCTGTAAGTTGACTGTTTCAAATTTACCACAGCAAATCTGTGTAGATCTTACTCTCAGAAGGGTATTTCACAAGCTCATGGAAGAGCTCTCCAATTCCACAAGCTGTTGCTTGCTTCTTATTCATTACCATTTCTAACAGATTTCCTTTTAAACCAAACAACCTCAAAAAGGCAGTTTTCTTTCAAACGAAATATTAACTGTTAGAAGTGCCAATATCCACTAATGTATGTCACACGCTGCTTTCTAAGCTCTTTCTGTATTTATCATGTTTGTCTTGCAGTCTCACAGGACTTCCTCATACAGAGCACTCACTGGTAGAAAGTAGGGGGGTGATGTGAGTTAGCTGGTCTTGAGAGAGGAGATTACTTAAAATACAGAGTTTTTTTCTTCTGTACTGGGAGCCTGTATTTGATAGGAGCATTTTGTTTTAACTCTAAACAAAAATCCAACAGAAGTCTATTAAAATACCCATTTTGTTCTCACTCAGCTTTGTATGTATCTTAGAGACTGGTTTGGGAAAATTATCCCCGATTTAGTTTGCCTAGGTGTTGGGATTGCTTTAGGTTTTCTGGTTCTGTGGCACAACACCCTCATTCATTTTGGTAGGCATTAAAAATGCAAGTGTTCGAAAGCTTAGCTATTTGGGTGAAAAAGGCTTAGTGGGATTTCTGGGCATGTATCCAGCTGTGGTGCGTAATGTGATCTGCTGTAATACTTCCATGTTTGGTTTTTGTTGCATTATAAGAAAACAAACCTAAGTTATGGGGAGAGCTGTTTAAAACAAAGGTGTTTATTTAACAGGGAAAACTGCATGTAAAAATGGTTTCATTTGAACCCATCAAAGTCCAAGTGTTTTTAGACCTTTCCTACAAACCAATAATTTTGTACCTGGCCGTACACCAACCTGGCCACGCTTCTGCGGCATCCTGCCATGGCGTGTTTTGAGGAAACACTTCAACAAACCGAAAGGTTTCAAAGGGATGAGCTTAGGTGGCTTCTCAGCATTCCTTTTAAGCCCATTTTCGATGAATGTCAGTACTGTTTTGCTATGCATTCATTTTACATTTTTACCTCTTAGTGTGATTTTTACTAGTTTTCTATGCAGATTTTTTCAGATTTAGTTGTGCTGTCTGCTTCTGATTGTTTGTGTGACATTACTACGAAATGAACAAGTTCTTTCTTCTAAGCAGATTACGTTTTATCCATGGAAGTAGCTAACCTTTTCTTTCTTAAATTGTGATCTTGTTTTTATGCTGTTTTGCATTATTTTGTCCACATAATCATTAATTTACAAGAGGAAAATTAATATTCCTCTTAGACTACACTTCATCAATCTTCCTTTTAAGGATTAAGGTATGAAGCAGTGGAAAAGCGCAGCAGTTGTTTCACGCAGGTAAGTGGCCACTGAGCAAAGTGGTTAAACAGCTTTCCTGCTTGAGGAGAGGTGGTTTTCTTTAGAATTATATTAATTTGTTGGTCTTAACTGTGCGCAAGAGTTTAATGTAATGCTGATTTGAATTGCTTTTTTTCCTGCTCCGTCTTCCAGCTTTTCCTCTTTGTGGTCTGGAACTTTGAGCTCTACATGATACCACTGGCTTTGTTGTTGCTGCTGGCATGGAACTACTTCTTGATCATATCAGGGAAAGATAACAGGCAACATGATATGGTAAGTCTTCTCTTCTTCAAGCGTATGTATGTCCTTTTCCTTTTTTATCTAGATAAAATCTTGTCACTGAGTTTAAATATGGCATCTTTTTGAAAATGTCTCAGTTCACAATGCTCAACAGACCATTTTCCCACCTGCAATTTAATTTTTCCCATTTTCCCAGCAATTTAATTTTTCTCCAGCCATCCAATAAACGTATCTGGTTTTGTTGAAAATGTTGTGTAAAAATACAGTGGAACATGCACTATCCTCAGAATCTGGTTTGCGTGGGAGCAGAGATAAGAGGCTTATTGGTCAGGAGAGGCAGATTCTTTGAAAATGGTTTCGTGTGGCTAAGTCCTTATGTTGCATTTTTATTTCACATGCTGAAGTTAAAGGTCAAAATTATTCCACTTCGTTAACTGTTTCAGAATGTATCACGTTTTATTGGATTTCACAGTATACCGTTATTATGTTTCCATTCACTGAGCTTAATATAAGCCTCTTCTTATATTCTTCTCCTCATCTAATGCCATCATTTAATTAACTGCATTTAGTTGGGATATAAAGTAGCAAATGTTTACTAATAACTGACATCTCTTAAGAATAATAGCATGGTTTGGTTTTTCGGAAGTACATGCCAAAAGCTGAAGTTGTGCTCTGTGCTGTGCAGATTTTCCAATATCCAGGCAGCTGAAGGATTTTGTGTGTACCTTACTGCAGAACCTTAAGAATTTGATGTTTGTATCAGTATTCGTACCCCAAAAGCAATGTTCTGGCTTGGACATTATGACCTGGATGGAGAACTGAGTGGATAGAAAAAAACCTCAAACAGGTTAATTGGTCTCAGAGGGTGGTGGCTGATGGAGGTTGATGACAACGTGGGTACCAGAGTGCACCTGTTTAACTTCTGACAGAGTGCATCAAGATTTTGGGTGACACCAGGTGTGCAGGACAAGTTGATACCTAGGATCTGCCACCCAAAGAGACCTAGGTAGGATGGAGAAATGAGTCAATAAGGACCTCATGAAATTCCAGATAGAAAAATGTGAAGTCTTGCTCGTGAGGGAGGAATGACCCCTTGCAGTGGTACCGGCTGGGGATTGATTGTCTGAGAAGCAGCTGTCTGAGTTTTGGGCCTAGGCGTCTTGGAAGACAGCAAGATAAACCTGAGCCATCAGTGTGCCCCAGTAGGAAAGAGACCTCCAGTACCCTAGACTGCACTAAGAGGAGCACAGCCAGGGGCCCAACGAAGCGATTATCCCGTCTGATCAGCACTTGTTAGACTGCATCTAGAATAGTGTCCAGTTTGGGGCACCCAAGTTCAAGAACAACATTGATTAATTTGAGCGAGTTCAATGGAGGGCTACCAAGATGGTGAGGGGGCTTGAGCACTTTTCCAGTAAGGAGTAGCTGAGGGAAGTGAGCTTGAAAGACCCTAGAGGAGAAAAGGTTTTGAGTGACCTTAGATGTGAGGAAGAAATTCTTTACTGTGAGGATGGTGAGACTGGAGCAGCTTGTCCAGAGAAGTTGTGGATGCCCCATTCCTGGAAGTGTTAAAGGCCGGGTTGGGCAGGGTTCTGAGCAACCTGCTGTGGTTGAAGAGGTCCGTGCTCACCTCAGGGGTCTTGGAACCTTATGATCTCTAAGGTCCCTTCTTACCCAAACCATTCTATGATGTTTCTATGTCCTGAACAGCAGTCCTCCACTATCTATGAGGGGGTTATCAATAAGATGGAGCTAGCTTCTTTATAGTGATGTGTGGTGGAAGAGACAACAATCATAGCTTGAAACAAAAGAGGTTCAGACTGGAGAACCTTTTTTCCTTAAGAATTGTTGAGCAGTGGAAGAAGTTACCCAAGAAAGTTTTGTAGTTGTTGGAAGTTTTGAGGACAGATCTAGACAAAGCTCCCTGATCTGACCTCATGCCTGACCCTGCTTTGAGCAGGAGGTTGCAAGTCCCTTCCAGCCTAAATGATTCCATGAGCATAATGCCTAGCGACTGCAGTTGTTAGTGACCAAAGGAAGTGATGCACCTCTGGTCCTGGCACTGGTGTTACCTGTCTACAGCACTAAGACTGTTACATTTTCAAGGATCAACTAAAATTAAGGGTGGGGATGATAGAGGTATTCCCTAATCGCGAAGATTGTGACATTTATGGAAAAAGCCTAAGATCAAGGTTGAAAAGACTTATATTACAGCCCTTAGACTCCTGCTGCCTGAAGTGATTGAAGCTTCTCAGCCTGAAGATTTTATGAGTAACTGAAATTACGTGTGAAAAGAGAGATTTCACTTTTGAGCTGCAATACACTTCATTTCTCTCTGAAATACCACCTACCTGTGAAGATTAGTTGGATTGTGTAATTTTTCTAACAAAATAATGAATCCATTGATGGGCTCTCTGTTGAGGACAGCAACAGAAAGGACACTCTAAAAATGCACCTCTTTCTGAGATTGCTTCAGTCCAAGCTATATAGCTTATATCAACCAATCATGGTCATCCCAAATATTTGCTATCTGTGCTATTAAGTATGGTTTTTTGTATAGGTTTTTCACAAGCTGGGGCCTCATTTTTAATGATTTGAGCTTGGTTGTCACCATAGTGAGCATGTGTCTGCTATGAAGTGATCTGCAGACTTAGTGGATGCCTTTCTAATTAACTCACAAATCTTTAGTAATATCATAAGTCCTTAGCTCAGGTCATTAGCACAGTATCGTTAGAAGTCATTTAAATATTTCTGTTTTCCCATGCAGAGTGTAAATATTAACTAAATTAATTAAGCAGTGTTTCCTAGTGGCTAGAAAATGCTTCAGGATTCACGTGATCCAGCTTCTGTTCCTGGGTCTCCAGAGATTCCTCGTGTGCCTCAGTGAAGTCATTGACTTCTTACCTTAGGAATATCATCTATCATTAGAAGTTACTTTGAAATCCTCAAGCTAAGGATAAGACAAAAATATACTTGTTAACTTTTCTCACTCAATTAACACTAAAAACACTTAAAAATTGTGTGCATAGTATCATACTTGCTTAAGGTCTAGACAACATGCTTAAGTTTGGGAACTTCAAAAGCAGCTCAGATGAGTTCATTTCTGTTGTAAAATCCCTACAAGAAAACAATTATCGATTGTCTCATCAATTCAGGTGTTAGGGACTGCACTCTTCTGCAGGTCAATGAAATAGCGATCACAAAGTGTCTGTCCGGATGCGGCAGATGGACCAGCCTGAACTCATCCTTCTTTGACTATCTGTATGGACAAGGTATCATTTGCTGAGTCCTCTGGGGCATCAGTTTCTTTGAAGTAGTTTGGAACTTCTTTCCTTGTGGAGAAAATTCACCTGCCAAACAATCTGGGTTACTCTGTCATAGCATGAGCCTTCGCTTCATGTTTGAGTGCAAGTATGATTATTTTGCGATTTACTCTGATGCCTAGAAAGTTAGGTGTACAAGTCCTTTTTGAATTAAAAGTGCAATGAGGCAAGACAGAGCCCCAAGTGTATTTATGGGTAGGAGATAAGTCTGTTGGAAAGTCCGACAGAGGGGTGAGGCAGCATATTAGGTGTTACACTTCCATGGACTCAGTTGGACTCTCTTTATAGTATTGATTGTCATCATTTTGGTCGAACACTGCCACAGACTTCAAAGAGGTGCATTGGAGTCCCTATCTTTTACACATTTAGATCAAGATTAGTGGTGTTTCTGAAAGATAATGCTTTCTCGAAATACAATTGCATTAAACCTTGGTGTAAGCGGATGTAGGTAGATGTAGATTCAGTGACAGTTCTGTGAATGAATCTATAAGAATTCAGAACTGATCTGAAATGAATGAACCTCTGTTACTGAGTCATGTGGCAGGTATAAAAAACTGCAGAATAAATATTTCCTTGCAGTATTAAGCAAGGGGGAAAAAAATCACAAAAATGGCATTCTCAATGCCTTCCTCTGAATTTTGCAGTAACATTTTTGCTGCTGCTTTCTCCAAGGATCCTTGCACTTCCTAATAACTGTACTCCTCGATATCTGACCTCACGGAATCATGTATTTTTAGCACAACTGCCATCTCATCCTAAACCAGCTGGATTGCTTGGGATACCTACAAACCGCTTGGGATTCTCAGGGAGAGCATGGATAGAGAGAGAGCAGAGGACTGGCTTATTTCGTAGCAGCCTTGACTCTCTGGGAACCCCAAATCACATCTTAAAATAGGTGGACAAACAGAAAAGTTCGTCCCACATAGCTGTAATTGGGAGACTTCTGGATATATCCAAACTAACAGAGAATGTGCTGGGATTCAAAGCTGCTTTTCAGTCTTTTGAAGAAACCACTTAATATTTTGATGTTTTCAAATGTGTTGTTCAAAAAAACTCTCACCTTTATAGCTTGGAGAAAACAGCAGCACTGCTGTCTGGAGTCTTTTTTTCACTTCTAATTCTAAGCAAAACTCGTAGTTATTAGAACTGCATGAAGCTAGTGGGAAGATTTCTTTTTCCCCTGCTTTTCTACTTCAGGCTGTGTTCTGACTGCTGGCTGGAGCTGCCTAACGTAAGCAATGGTCTGATAATCCCTCAAAGTGATTAAAAATGTTCCCACTCTCCAGCTGCTCTCGCCCCCTTCCCTGAGATGAAACAGTTGATTGTGCGGTTGGAGTGTGTCGTATTGCAAGTGAAACCTGATTGTTATCAATTTACTATTTTTTTCTCTGTGTATGTAAGCCTGACTACCACAATGAGGACAAACTGTGGCAGTCTCTCAGCTGTTGGGCCATAATGCTTAACGGCTGTGACATTGGATCGCCACTGGTGACACTGCAAGTTCTTGGTCTTCCTTGATTAAACAGGTATCAGACAAGGAGCCCAGGTCATCTCCTCAATCCTGCCATTGAGGAGGAAGGGCTAGAAGAGGAGTGGACAGGTCTGACAAGTCAAGAACCAGTTTCGCAGCTGTTACTGACAACACAGATTTGGTTTTTGTAATTGTGGGATCCACCTTGAGGATTGAGGAATGCTGGGAAGAGGCAAGGTCCACCTCACAGAATGAGGCAAAATCTTCTTTCCCAGAAGTCTGGCCAACCTGATGAGGTGGAAGTCTGGAAATCATGGAGATGGGAGATGATGCTGACTCACAGTCAAGTGACGAAGTGGTGGTCTGAGTTTGCAAGCAAAGGGTGCAGGGTGAAGTGGATAGGAGAGACCTCAAAAGCAACCAAACAAGGCAGAGAGGGCCCGCCCCTGCTGCAGGCTCACAAATAAGGAAATGGCCCTCTGGAAGAGGTTCTCACCCCCTTGCTCAGAACCTGGCATGCCAGGGGGTCTCTCCCTGAAGTGCCTGTACGCTGGTGCGCACAGCTTAGGAATCGGTAGGAGTTAAGAGGTCCGTGCACAGCCACATGCATGTGTGATCACAGACATGTGGTGGGATTGCTGTCGTGACCATCGCGTAATGGGTTTATACCGGCTCTTTAGTCAGGACAGGCTGGGAAGGTAAGATGGGGGTGTTACTTCAGCCCAGCAAAGGGAAGATGACGAAGGGTTCAGAGCATCTGGCATGCAAAGAGAAGCTGAGGAGACTGGGAATGCTCTGAGTGGAGAAGATGAGGCCTAGGGAGGTTCTTGAACAAGGTGTATAAATGCCTGAAGGAATCAGAAGAGAGAGACAGGCACTTCTCAGTGGTGCCCAGTGGCAGGACAGTATCAATGGGCACAAATCGAAACACATGAAGTTCTGTCTAAACACAAGTACTTTTCCGTGACTGTGGTCACACCCAGGACGAGGTTGCCCATAGAGGCTGTAGATTCCCCATCCATGGAGATACACAAGACCTGACTGAACACAGTCCTGGGCAACCTGGTCACAGGTAACCTCACTCAAATAGCAGGGTTGGACTTCATAATCTCTGCTTGAGTAAGGGTATTGATTTCCAGATGTCCCTACCAGCTTCTGCCACTGTGAATCTCTGACTGAAGATAGGAACCTTTCTCTCCTTTTGGTCTAATATTTGTTAGGGTTTTTTTCCAAGCAATTTAAAAGTTGATAGAAGAACAATGCACATGCCTGGAGTTACCTATGGATGTTCTTCTGCCATATGTACCCCTATGGAGAATAGGTTTAATCACTTCACATCCTGCATTTATAGTTAATACTTAGAGCTTTTAAGAAAATACTAAATAGTCAATTTCCTCTTGACGTTTCAAGCTGCACGTAGAAAATGGTGGTGAACAGCTGGGAGTTAATGTGCCATACATAAATTCTTACGAATCTGTAGAGTAGAGTATATACACATATTATTAATCTTGTAAGAGTGATATAAAATGGCACAATACATCTTTTAATTTCACTAGAGATTTTTCGTGAAATAGGCTTTGATGACTTATGTTTCTAGAGTGTATTTTCATATTAAAAGTTAGAGCTGGGTGCATTTAGGGTCAAGTTTTGAGAAAAGAAGAAAAAGAACTTGTTAAAGACAACCTTTCATTTTGAGACTTTAACCAGTTTCTGTGGGTAGTTTTTATACGGTCCTCAACTATGATATATACTCAGATTTTTTATTTATCTTCATGTGGCTTGTGGAAAACACCGCATGAAGAAAAAAAAAAATGGAGGGGACTGGGAAGAAGAACGTTTGCAAATACATCCATCTCACCGGATTGTTTGTCCTCAAGAAAGGGTGGTAAGCATGAAGAGCTGGAGTTGGTTGTGCCACCCCAGCTCAGCTGCAGCTGGAGGAGTGTTTCTGATCAGCGTCTGATAGCTTTCCTGTGAGGACACAGCAACGGTGTCTGTCAGAACTGTTGGTGAAATGGTGGCTGCTCCACTTTGCAGCAGAGGGTGACACTTTGCTGTACATTGAGTACAGAAACCAAGCCCACCAGGAAAGTATCTGACTTCAACCACCAGTTTTCCTGCAAATCAAAAGCTGAACTTCCAAGCAAATAAACAAAGTAGAAACTTGATTTTTCCTCGTTTGTTCACCTTGTGGTCTTAAAGCATGGAAGTGTGAGTCCATAAAGTTCTTGGCTTGGAAGGGTTCCAAAGGGCTTCATCTGCAGATGAACACAGGACAACGACCAAGTCTTTCAGGTCTGTTGCCTGTACGGTAACTGGGGAGTTTGTGCTCAAGTCCAGAGTCCTCTTCTGGCCAAGGAGTGGGTAGCAATTTCTAGCTGTGGATTAAATTAGTGCTATGAATTAACGACAAAAATAATTGTCATTGTCATTCTGTTCTGGAGACTGTCATTTGCACAAGAAAATACAAAAGGGCATCATCAGATTGGCAATTATATGCTGACTTTGCTTGGATGGTCCTTCCTTGACAAGTTGTGTCTCCTGTGCGATAGCAACAGCAGCAGCCACAAAGTCCACAAAGTATGAGGGCTGGTGGGAGACTACAGAGGTTAGAACCATATGTGTGTAGAACTAGCCTGAGTTCTGACACCTCTAAACATAAGGAAAATATTAAAATATAGGACAATTTTCAACATTACACAGAAGGGATTTTGCCTTGTATCTGCTAACCACTGACTAGACTTGTGTTCTCCTTTGCACCTCAGAACAGAAAGCGACTCTCACTATTTCTGCTTCAGCCAGGTGGTGATGGGCATATCTCTACGAGTCCACCAGCTTTTCCTGAAACGCGCAGCCTGACCTACTTTTACCAAACCTAGCCAAATCGCACAGTTGCTCTGTGTTTGTTGCCATCAATAAAAGAAGTATGAAAGGCTTTTCCGAACAGGTCATGGTCTGCCCGTGGATGCTATCAGAGCACAAAGACCACTACAACATGTGCCGGAATATTAAGAAGGCTGCAAGGGTCATCACTGTCTTCATGCAGTTGTTTGTTCTTTCTATATGATCCTATAGTCAGGGAGGAAAAACACACTATAATGTCCCACTATGGGACAGGGGTTTTTTTAATAAATCAGAAAAGAAACATGAAAATGTCAGCTTAATCAAGCATTTAAATTTTATTAATCAAGTCTAATTTTTATGAGTGCAAATAATCGCTGGAGCTGGACAAATTTGCTCTAGATTGCATCAGAAACATAATTTTAATATTTAATGGCCTGCTGAATTTAAATGGAGAATTATCTTTATGAAACATGCTCTTCATAATTTGCCATTAAATGAGAAATGAACAAATCAACATAAATCTTACATAAAGGTTATTTAACTAAATGTTGGTACTATAAATATTTTAAATGCATTATGCACTAATTTAACAGTCATACACCACGGTATATAAAGATATAAGCTGCGCAGGAAGCATTTCTCTCCTGCAGCTGCAAGTGGATGTCTGGGCTGCAGTGAAAAAGGACCGTCCGCCCTGCAATTACAATTCAAATATTTTGTCTGGTTTTGTTCACCTGAAGACAAAACACCAAAACCAAAACCCCACCCTAGATATCTCCAACATTTAAAAAAAATAATTGATTTTTTAATTACTATTATCAAAAACCAATTGATCTTTTAATTTTGCCACATTTTTTTCAAATATAATCTTCCAATATTGTGGGCATCTAAAATAAAATTGAAGTTCACTGCACATAGAAGACTTCTTATTACAAGACTGTTTTAATGATTTTGTTGTTTTTTGCATTTGTGTTTGCATTTGCATCAAGATTTACGTGGCAGCAAGATTTATTTGACAGGTTGTAGTGGCTATTACAAATAATCAATATTATACGAACTAACATAAATATATTTTCTAGTAAAAATTCCTAAAGTTATGTGGGATTTTTGTTCACCTTTGGTTTGGTTTTCTTTCACTTTAGCCCATTTTAATTCAGCCTAGACTTTAAGAATTTGGGTTGTGCTGCAGTTTTAATACCTTTAACAAAATGTGTCAATACCTAGGAAAAAAAATTAAATTACAATGATACATGCATTACTACCTAAAATACATAACGCAGCTTTTTTCTCAACAAAAGCTTGTCAGCTCCAAATTTTAATGGAATAGAATGTGTCACACCCATAAGATTGAAATTATTTGGATAAATGCTGTTTTATAAAAGTGTCTTGTCCTATTAGAACCTGAAAACTATTTGAAGAGAAGCAATAGTAGCAGAGAAAACTGATCTGAGCCGTTGTGTTGTTAATAACATCGTTTATCTGAAGGTTTTGCACAAGAGTTCTAGTTCACAAAGTCCCGTGAAAGTGTTATTTTTAATAGCCCTGCACAGTAAACTTGTTGTTGGTATTTAGCCAAGCAGAGAATGGCTTTTTTTTTGTTCTGCCGCACTAAAAATGAAGGTTTTTAAGAGAGGTCTGACATTTCCAGTGTACAGTACATGTTGAAGCCTTTAGATGGAGACATACTTCAGATAAACACCTAATATTCGGTTTGCAGTGTATTGTGTAAACACAAGAAAGAGCTAAAATAAATGAGAATATTTATGGAAAGAAATATAGAGGAAAAGGACTACTACTTGTGCCATTTCTGTGTTAAAAACCACTTAATCTTAACTTCACTGGCAACTGGATATTGAGGGCATGTGTAGAGCAGGGAAAAGGTTACGTGTTCTTGTGTAATGAACTGTATTTACTGCCCGTGCATGTTGGCAAGAAATTTATTATACGGCAAATAAAAATTGTTGTTGACATTACAGAACTGCGTGTAATCAGTAGCATGCATCAAAAGGCATCTGATAGCCGTATTAAACTCTCATTTCCTATCAAGAATCAGACTAAATTACAACATGAGCACTTCCCAGAATAAGCTAACAAAGTGCGTTCTGTAAGAAGAAATAATTGTATTTGAGTGTCTCTAAAAATCAGGAAGTATTTTAGCAGTAAAGCACTAATGCTTTTCTTTTTAGTCTGCTGCCTTCCGTACCGCAATATATTCAACCTCACTGGCAAGCTTATCGCACTAATTATTATTACATCTAGTGGTTCAGTTATCTTGATGATTACTACAGATGAAATACCCCAAGGTCAAAACATTAATGGTATAAATCAAGATCGGTTGTACTCCAGATGCACTACACTCTTAAATCAGAATCTGCTAATTTGATTTTTATTTTCCTTCTAAATGTGGTATATAAAAGGTGGATGTTTAAATTATGCTGTATCTCCTGTAAAGTTTCTCCTCAAGAATTCCATGAAAGAAGCAGACATCATGTGAAAGTAACCCCAGAACTGCTGCTGTAGTGGGATTACTGACGATGGGTGCCTTTGCTTCAACTCGAAGTACCTGGAAACGACCTGAGAGAGCCCAAGTGGTTTTGTCATCCTTCTTAATCCACCTTAAACTTCGTGTTACATTTACACACAAACACTGGCTAACATGAGTTCATGCCCAGACGGTACAAATTAACATGAAATCCAGCCAGTACAATTCTGACCACATTCCCTGTACATCTAAAAAATGCTTGATTTGGAACCAAATATCATTCTCTCTTTTATTTTTTCTTACAAATGTTGATACCTGTGTGTGAAAATACAAATGCCTGAGGGTATTTTGACACCGTAACGTGATACAGCACAAAAAGTGTTTTCTTTTGTTTTTCATTAGAAACCACCAATGTTGAAGGGCTACATCAAGCAAGATAGAAGTAAATCTAGAGAAGTGCTAATGGGGGGATATTGCTTCACAGTAGAGAAAAGTATTAAGGTAACAGTCATCGGGGTTATCTGCAGACATAGTAGCTCTCCTTTTATTTTTTCTTTATTAGTCATATTATTGATATTATTAACATGTGAAGACATGAAAGTATCTTCTGCAGGCGTTCCTGTTGGATCAGCTGAAGAACTTAGAACAGAAGACAATTCATGGAGTGACCTGTGGTTTGCACGTTTTGTGTGAGAAACGGCAGGCTGATAGTAAGAGAGAAGGACCTTTCATTGAAAGTGGTATAAAACATCAACGTGTCGCTTTTCCACACAGTCTTTAGATTCGGGAGGTATTTTAAAGTTCTCTACAGTCATGGGTTTTTGATTCATCATGTTTGTAAATAACTAGAATCCAGTCATTCTTTGCAGGTGTTGAGGTTAGAAGTCAAAATGAGTTATTTTCTCAGAAATCCTATCCTGTTTGTTAGTCAGTGGATAATCTTTCAGTAATTGCAAGTTGTAGTTAATTTTCAGCCTCCTCAGAAGCCCACAGACCCTGGGGTTTTCTTTGTTTCCCTTCCTCCGGGTGACCTGGTGTAACACAGCTGCACCCCGTTCCGATTTATAATCTTTTATAATAGGACTATTTTGCACAAGAAGGATCTTACTTTGCAGCGTTTAAACATCATCTGCTCAGTGTTTGGCCCTGAAGTAGCTGACGTGCCACATTTGAGGCCGTCTACGTGTGTTTTTTAAAATGTCATCTGTATTAGTATTGCATTCAAGGGCCAGGACCAAGAAACAGGTTCTTTCAAGACCTTCTTCCGTATGCGGCATATCAGTCTGTGACAAGTGACATTACAGAAGGTCATGTCACTTTTAACTGCTTGCATTAGATCTTTCTGATTTCCCCAGTGCCCTTCCTTTGTTTGATTAATACTACTTGATTTGAAGCAAGGTATTGGAGGGCATAATTTAGAGGGAGTATTCTAGGGGCAATCTAAGATTTTTGCCATAGAACTTTTAATAAAATTACTCTAATGTTTCATTTTATCTTCATATGCTTTTTCCTGCCCTCTCTCTCCTTCCTCTCCCTCATTTCTGTTTTTCTCCCTCTCTTCATCACACCTCCCCCAGGTACGATGCTTGTTACAGAGATCCGAATAACTAGTGTTCCTTCAAACCAATGCAGCGCCTGTGTGCTTTGTTTGAATAGCGATGAGGCAGAGTCAAAGGAGAAAAAACTCCATTGTGGATTTTTTTCCTACAGTATTCTTACTGTCGTACGAAACTGAAATCTGTTGCTCAGATCCACTGAATCTCTCTTGAACGGCCTTGAGTTGTTCTGCAGAAGTGGATTGTTCTTCAGTATGTGGCTTAGAATCACCATATTGTTTTGGTTGGAAGAGACCCTTAAGATTATTGAATACAACTGTTCCCCCAGCACTGCCAGGTCCCCACTGACCCCTGTCCCTTAGCACCACCTCCACATGGCTGGGAAAACCCTCCAGGGATGGGGACTCCACCACTGTCCCGGGCAACCTAGCCAAGGCCTGAACAACCCCAATGGGCAAGAAATTGTTCCTCAGGGCCAACCTCAACCTCCCCTGGAACAACTGGAGGCCACTTGCTCTCGTCCTGTCGCTTGTTCCTGGGGAGAAGAGACTGACCCCCCCCTCACTCCAACCTCCTGTCAGGGAGTTGTGGAGAGCCAGAAGGTCTCCCCTGAGCCTCCTTTTCTCCAGGCTCAACACCATCAGTTCTCAGGCTTTTGTAAGGTTCACCATACCAATTACTCATATATCACACGCTTATAAAGAATCTATTTCCCTTGTAATTTCTGAAAACACTTGTTTTGGTGTTTAATAACTTGTATTATTGTGTATGTATTGTCTGAATGATCAAGGGCTTTTTTTCTTTCAACTCTTCCTTTTGAATTTCCAGGCGAGTGAAAGCATGGGCTATGCTCCCTGTGCTTTAAGAAATCATTTATATGCCTTGGGTATAGGAACACTTTTACTACATTTTAGTTTGCTACAGTGATTGAATTCTGTTTCCCTTTCCAGACAATTCGGTACTCTGAAGCTCAATGTAATTGATGATATTACTAACCTAGAACAGGAGCGTAGACTGGTAGTGGCTTTTGGATTAAAAAATGGCTTAGAGAAGCTGGAAATGTGGGCTCAGTTGTGGGCTTCAAGCAATTTCAAAGGCCTTTTTACGTCCCTTGAACAAGTTAACATTTTGCTGCTCTGTAGAAGCTTATAGAGTAGCTTGAGATCATTAGAAAAAAGAAGGAATGAGTTGGAAGTATTATTATCTGGATAACTCAGAATGGCTGTTATCATGCAGTGGCTTCAGTGAGGTGCCATCATCTGCAACAATTTTAGAGGTTTCTAAATCAACTAATTGTCTCCATGCTAACATCAGCTCTCATGTGAGAGAGGCATACTGCTGTTCAATCCTGTCAAGACACTGAATTTCTGGATGTACATAAAAGACATCATTAAGTGTCTGGGGAATATTAATATTGAGAAGTAAAAGACCTAGTGAGTTCAGACAGCTCCAGGCATAGGCAGTGTCTGAGTCAATAGAGTCAGGTTTACACCTTGGGTTTTAGTCACCTAATGATGTAATTACAGACTTTTTTGCATGTGGCAAAACTAATTTAAGAGGGTTTCCATCTTGCCAAAGCCCTTAACAGCTTGTTAAATTGTCTTCTCTATTCACTATTTTCTTGGCAGAGATGATGCTAAAGCATCCCTGAATCTGCTCAGTAAACTGGGGTGATGAAACTACCTGCTTATTTTTTTTAAGAAATAAAAAGTTATGTAGTTTACAGCTGAGCTCCCCAAACACTTGGAACAGCTGAGGGAAGATGACAGCAACCTACTAGGAGAGGAGAGGAAAGGAACAAGAAGGTGATGCAGGTGCATGAGAAACAGAAAATACCTTTGCTTCCATCTGGAGGTTGTGACAGTTTGAAAATGTCGGCTTCACATGGAGGGGGGAATTTTCAAACCATCACAGAGCTCCATGAAGACAGGACACCTCAGACACCTCCCAATGGGATGTGCAAAATGGTGTACTGAGGTGATGACAAATATTTCAGCCACCTGCTCCCAACAGTTCCCTCACTCAGTGCTGAGAGGTGTCCAGCCCAAACTCTGTGGGCTCTGTCTCTGATCCCTTTCTTTAAGACATGGACCACAGCTGGCCTAAAAGGGAAACAGAGGAAAAACTGGTAAGGGAGGCTGCTTCTTCACAGCCTTGATTCCTTCTTCAGCCTGAGGGCACTCAGTATGTCTGCCGGGCTGTCATCAGGTCAGAGGCTGCAGCAGGTTCGATCAGTCAGGTTTCTTCTGCTAGAATAGTTCTTCTGGGCAGGAAAGAATTTAAGTCTAATTGTTCCTTAATTGCTCAGGTCGTGCTTCTTCCTTGTGCTTTCAGACATGCTCAACCGTTACAGTTTCTTTGTCTGTAGTTTTTCTTTGGATTTAAGCTCCAAGACAGAGCAGCCAATAGGCAGAATTGGAGGCTCCTTCCCTTGCAAAGTCTCCAGCTCATTGTTAGAGGTGTTTGGTGACTGGCTTCAAACAGGCATGGGCAGCTGAGACTGAAGGTGTTTTGAACTGTGCAGTTGATATGCATGTACGCAGAGTGCTTTACTAAATGTGCACGTTGAACTGATCTGTCTTGGTTACGGTTTGCATGGACCCATGTAACATGATTGGCTGGGGTCTTCCTGATGGTGCAGCTAACTCAGAGGAAGGCATCTGATACACACACTTTCCATTTTTAATGTCTTTCCCTTTCCTGAATTTGTGTCTTTAATTCTTGAACATGTATTGGGGCTTGATGAGAATATCCCTGCAGTTCTGTTTGTGGGGCAATTATGAAAGCATCATTTTAATGTGTCCTCTTAAATGATGAGTATATTAAAACCATTTGTAGCTCCACGTATATAACTAAGAAAACTATCATTTTAGTTAGTGGCAAGTCTATAAAGTAGGCCAAAGTATTTATGTTTCATATCAATGAGTTTTTCCTTCTCTTCCTAATTTTGCTTATTTTATACATATTTTGCACATTTGCTTATTTTGCATCCATAACGTGACACTGGGTTAGGTGGATCTTTGCTGACCATCAGTTACGGCTCTCCCTACATCCTAATGAGTACTTACATATAAATAATGATACAGAAAGCCGTATTATTTTCTGGTTATAAGGAGTTACAACTTTATTTCAGTTCCACCGATAGACAATTTTCCCCGTAAGATAGACTGGGGACCTGATCCCAGTGTTACATGAGAGGGATTTGTGAGTATTAAGTCTAAATCTACCACTGACCATCTTCAGAAAGTTGTTTGATCTTTCCGTAAACCAGATTTAAGAGCGCGTCGTTTCATGATCATGATATGATTATAGTAAACTAGTATGTGTGGAATGGATTGGATGTATGTGTGTATATCATACTTTAAATGGGTAGACACAAACATGTGGCGACTGCGGCTAGCAATGAATGTGCATCAAGTTAGATCCTATAAAATCACTATTAAGAAACACAGTGCTAATGCTGATAGAGCATATGGAATATATCATTGTTACAAGTCATAAGGAGATAAGCCAGGATGAATTTATTCCCAGCTTTGCATTCTTCAAAAATCTCTTGGTGAATGCTGTAAGCACTATTAAAAAAATGTTGCACATTTCCACAGGTAATAGTAAGTTTAAAGCAAGCATTTGTGTGTGCTGCACAGGCACCGGCAGAGCTGACAAAGGATTCCTTTAGTTAAAACAATCGTATGTTGAATTTTGAACTACCTTTTAAATACTTAAATTGTCAAGCAAGCATTTTGTGCAGGAAGGGTTTTCAGTGCATAATTCCCTAATGTAGGTCGATTAAAGCTATAACACTTTCCTAAATTTGAATCTCTAGATCAAGTGTATTTTCCTAGTTGTACATTTTCTTTCTGTGCATTTACTTCAGATGTTAATAAAGTTTTCATCTACAAAAGGTTTAGAATTGACAGAACAAAACTCTTCCTTTTTAAATCATGACAACTACTACTGTTTCTGTCTGCAGGTAGTGGAGGACATGCTAGAGGACGAGGAAGAAGAGGATGACAGAGATGACAAGGTAATTATCTTCCCTAGCACTTGGGTATCTGGGGATGGGAGAATTTAGACATGACACTGTTTTTACAGACAGTTAAAAAAGGAGTTGAAGTGTTTTAGTCCAGAAAATTGGACAGAGCTGTTTATCATCCTAACAATGCTACAGTGTGTTGCGGGAAAGGATAGAGGACTATAAATCCTTCTTTTTTTTTTTTTTTTTTTTTTTTTTTTTTTTTTTTTTTTTTTTTTTTTTTTTCCCTTGGTCCAGAGCTGGGTCAAATTTTTTTTTCTGCCAGGAACAAAAATAATTCAGCCTGTCTGGAACTTGATAGCTCTTGTGAAGATAACTGCAGTGACAACTGTTTTTGAAGGACAAAAATTTGTCCTGTCTCGAGTATTACAAATAGAGCTGCACTTTAGGGGGAAAATGGTGTCAAAATAGCATCTCCATAGCAGTTAAAGATGGGATATTGACGTCTGTAATTTTCAAAGAATTACTTGGTATAAGAATGGCTGAAATGCTTTGCAATCTGCATGACATTTAAATAATCACAATCCTCATAGTCGTCCTCTTGATGTGAAGTTGGTACCATGGCCCAGCAAGCCGGGAAACTGTGGCAGATTGTTCCACTCTTTGAGCAAACACGGTTTAGTTCAGAGGCTGCTGGTCAAGCTGAGGATTGCCACCGCAGTAAATAACAGCTCATTTCCACCTTTTACTGAGCCAAGCTATGGGACTGCTTGGATTGGTACTTCCCCAGGGAGACGGAAAAACCAGAGAAAAGAAATTAGAATGACCTTGCACCACGGAAGCAACGGCTGGCACTGGCGGGACAGCTTTCTGGTGAGGTGGGTGCAGTGGAGACAGCCCCACTGTTATTGGTATTTTCGTACCAGAAAGGTGATATTTGTGGAAGAAAAGGGAAGAAAATAGATAATTTTACAAGAACTCTGAATTAAAATAGAGATGATTTCGACCTTCACAGATGTTCCCCCACTTCGGTTGTGTTAAAGCAATGAATTTTTTTCTTTTCAGAGGAGAAAAACAGTGTGTCTTAATTTATGCCCTTGACCTTTGTTTCTAGTTGAGATGTACAGTTATATACCACTGTAAGAATTCATATGCTGGCAGCAGCATTGGAAATGTCAGAAAATTCACTGTCATTAGCTAATCCCCTGAATGATTATTTTTCTGTTAGCTAACACCTAGTATCTGAGAGACGATATATTGAAAAAAAAAGCATTTTCATCATTCTGTTGCCAGCTCAAACATTTTGCAATTGACATGAAGTTATTATGTGATATTCTTCTATACATCACTTAAATCATTAGCTACATCATTGCAGAGTCGGCAAACACTGTGGTAACAAAACCTTTTACAACACACGTATGTGATGGTTTTTAACACTGAATGGTATGAACATACACTTCTGGCAATAAAATATATGATTTATTGCAAAGGTCAGTCCTGTAGCTGTGGAGAGCTTGTATTTTAACTCAACATGCTGGCTTTGAATCATCATTTCTTTTCTGATAAACACTGATTTGCCATCCATTTGAGACCATTTTCTCCTCTTTCTTCCTGCTTTATTATTAGAGCTGGTGCGAAAGTATCATCCCAGTAGTGTGTGTATTCCTGGACATTTTAATCACTATGATTAGTTCACAAAGAACAGTGCTCAGCTGCTCGAGGTTTAAGCCTCTGTAGTCACCACTTAGTGGTTTTTGGAAATTGCTAAACAAACTCCTCCAAACAGGAAGACGAGGGCTGGGGTTAGCCCTCCACACCCCAGTCCTCTGGCGATTCGCAGGTGCTGGGCAAAACGCACCCGATTAGAAGTATCACTCTAGGTTTCAGCGTTGTGATCTAATATTCAGCTTTGTCAAAGTGACACTAGAGTTCAAACATTTTTCTAGATCTAGTTACCAGGTTGAATAAAAGTGAGGGCTGGCATTGCCACGTGCATGCAGTGAGCCCATTTATCAAATGTTTAAGAGATGTCTTTCTGTACAGAAGGTGTTTAGGTTGGTTTGGGTATTTTCAAAGCTGTCTTCATTACTGAAAACATTTTGAGTTCTCATGATTGAATATGCTGTTTGAATGGAAAAGAAAATTACACTTTTTAAAATAAGCACCTATGGACTACCAAGTATGTTGAGTACTCTTCGCCACGGCCGTTATTTTGCACTGGGCAACACGTTAAATGCACAGTCAGGACGGAGTTGTTTGCTGTTAGAAGCTGGTGGGATGTTCTTTCCTTTCTGGTGCACTAGAGTTACTCGTTAACTACTGCTGTTCCTCTTACATCTTTTTTTGTCAAGACAGAAGGGTTCAACTTAGTATTATTTTAATTCATATATGTGTTTTCTTAGAGCTATGGGCAAAAAAAAGTTCTGTGAGAAAACAAATCCACATTTTGTCACACCAGCTGGTAGCGGCCTCTGGCTTTTCTTATTTCTTGGTTTTTTCACAGCGTATAGTTGAAAAGTCAGGTAAATGGGTCTTCTTATGCAATAAAAGTAAAAAGATTAATAAACGTGACAAAGCTTCACTTTAATTGAAACTGAAGCATATGCTGCAAGTATGTAAAATATGTCCCAGATGTTTGACCATGGCCAGTGTCTTTGCTTTCCCTGATTACCACAAGGCAGCTATTAGTCCTGTAACCTTTGGACTTAACAGTAAATGGGGTATTACATGGCAGACAACTGGAGCACCTGTTTTCCATTCAGTAAAGACCCCTGGCAGGCTTTACCTAAGCCCATCCATATGTTTTCACTTAGCAGATTGTTGGGCGATTATGAACAGTGTCTTTCTTTAGAGCAAGCTTAGATATTAGTCACTTGCTCGCAGTGAAAGGGCAACTCTTCAGCTACTTGATGAGGTCCATGTGGGCATGCACTGATGTAGGTTATAGGACGTGTGATGGAGGGACATTGCTCGATATCCCTAAATTGCAGAGTTACAGAGGTAATAAACTGAGGATGATGAATGCTCAAATGTATGTAATTAGTTAAAATAATGCCTTTTATTAGTAGCAGTGCGTAGTACTGAGAGGAGTTTGACAAGGGACATTTGCACTTACCAAATTACTTGGTCTCATTCTAAAGTTATGAATTTTAGTAAGTTTTTTCTCACCTCTGCTGCAATTAAGGAGACAACTGTCAATTTAAGGTCATGGGATGTTTCGGTTTTTTTACTGGAGAATATTAACTTTCATGTTCGGTTGCAGTATGACTAATAAACAAAACCAGCAAGTATACTTCTTGTCATACGAGTTACAAAGTGGTGCTTAGCGGCAGGACACTTCTCCCCTGATTTTGTTTCCTTGTCATATTATGTGTTTAGGAACTGGAAAAGATGTTGTAGTTTGTTTGGTTGAGGCATTTGTCCTTAGTTTAATACTACCTTTTCCAAGAAATAGCACTGGATTCTGCATTCTGTAAGTTCTGTACTGCTTGCTAAACCTATGCCAACCACAGATCTGCAGTTTAATCTGATTTTTCTCTCTCTCCTATCTTTTTTTTTTCCTCTCTCCTTTCCAATCACGGACTTACACAGTATCTTAGCAAATAAGAGTCGGTAAAGTTACACCAAGTCAAGTTATCAACAAGCTAACAGAAGTACTTTTACACACAGTTTTGTTATAATATGCAATGATCAATATGCATAATCTATGTATATAAGATTTTATTTTGTCATTTAAGAAGTTCACGTGTGCTTTTCATGTAGCTTTATTCTTTGAACAAACTCCAGATAAGATTTCAGATAATCACAAAGACTTTCAGCTCAGCATTTTAGGGGGAGCCCTCAGCATCCTACAAAACTAGGCCACTGAACAAGGCTACTATTGCAGATTGGAGCGGAGGAAGATGCACAGTATAGGCAGTATCTTATTTTACTTTTTTATTAAAAGTAACTAATTTACGAATACAAAAAATATTCAGTTCATTTGCATCTTCGGCTACGCTCTCTCTAGGCTTTCATTCTTTGAAAAATCCTTTGCAGTTCTCAGGCAATGTTGTTATGCTTCAACATAACTGGAAGCTTTTGTAATGAAAGATAGTTGAAACAAATTAAAATATGTTTTAATGCTTTTAATCATCCCTGCTGAGAGGAACCAACTTCATCTTCAAGCTAAGGCACCTTCCTAACCTGTCTTAGAAGTATGCTCTGCATTTTTACCAAGAGTGGATCATGAGGAGAAGGAAAGTCAATTCCAGTGTAGCCAATGTATTTGTATTCTACAAAAGAGAGTATCGTAATCTATTGCGGTGGCAGTTATTTCCTATCAAATAAATGCTGGAAGAACAATAAAGAAATAGGAAGTGAATGGAGAGAAATTTCCAGAACAAGTAAATCCATAAGTTCACCTATATCTTGATCCCACCGTTAAATTCTACATGCTAACTGTAAATTTAAAAACCTAACATCAGCTTGCAGTGAAAACTGCAGCTTCATACCAAACTGCTGTCCCCTAAAATCATGGCTGGGTTATGTGTACTTACCACACAGACCTGTAACAGGGCATCTAAAGAACACAGCTGCAGGAGGCAAACTTCTCAGTGCCGTCTGGATTCAGCTCCATTTAGGTATTCACATAGAGATAAGAGGCATGCGGTTTTTATCAAAATTGTTTGTAATAGGAGGGGTGGCAGTGTAGAGTGCTTCAACCCTTACACTGGTCGGTCAGGTGAGGCTGTCCCAGTCTTTGGATCACCTCAAAGTCACAGACGTGGAGTTAGTTTTGCATGGATGTACCTTGGATCATGTGGAGCCTTTGCACAGGAGCTCCCACAAATGCCAATTTTCATCCCGCCCTGTACAGGGGCATCGTATGGGCTTTGTGATCAAAGTATGCACCTTTGAAAGCAGGTGACTCGAATGGTCTTCTGAGAGGTTTAGTTTTAGCAAGATCAAGCTTCTTCATCCCAGTGCAGTCCTGAAATACTATCAAAATTAGTGGAGTAAAAGGAGATTAGTGAGATCAGTATCTGAGATTTATATCTGAAGTTTGGCACTTGAGGAGGGGTGTGTGTGGGTGTGTGTGCGTGAGATAATCCCCGGGGGACCATGGGTCTATCAACTGTTGAATGAGTTGTGCTCATCCATGTATGTGGGTTTATTCACCAGTGACTAATACAGTGTGGGTAATGTTCCTCATTTATTAAGTAATCCAAGTATAATCCAGTAAATTATTAAATCAAATGAAGAATATGTCTTAATTATGTTAGCTGTTTCAGAATGTGACTTAATTTTGCCTTACATTTTTCCTCTACCCTTAATATTATTTCTTAATCTAACAAAGCAGATTGAAGTTCTTTGAGACCAACCAAAGGTTTGTTTTCACCTAGCTCCTCAAAAAGTAACTTTATAAATAGGGTTGTAGTACAAGCATCGGTATGGTCTTCTCTGTCGCTCAGGGAAGAAAAATGATGAATGTTGAAGGAAACAACCAAAAGCTTTTACTGCTAGATTCTCTCTGAAACGTTCCTGCATGTGCAGGTTGGTTTAGTCCTTAGCTCCAAAGGCACCTGTCTGTTACGTGGCTTCAAAAGTGGTGAGAACGGACCATTCCTCATTCTCTAACATAATTTTTAAACATAATGACACACAGAATCGTGAGATCTGGGTTCTGTTTAAGCTGCTGCCACAAACAGTTGGGACTCTAAGGAAACCGTGTGTATAGTCACTGATAGATGAGTATTTGCCAGCTGCCTGAATAGTATCAATATGAATAATATCAATACGAATAATATCAATATGAATAATATTGATAGGTCCCCATTTTACCTTGCCAAAGAACAGCCCCAGATACCTGTTTTAGAGAGATGTCTTTTGAACTTCTTCTACAGCAAAGTAGAGCCCATAATACAGAACAAGTCTCCATCAAAGTCCCATAGAAAGCAGAGATAGTAGAAGCCTGGTAGAAGAAATGTGATGGTTGAGATGTGACGGCATGAAGATGAGTGCTGCATGGACCCAGTACTTGGGGGCACGGCACACATGTGGATGATACAGTGTACGTGAAGCAGCCTTCACTGAGCAACCTGCTGTAGTTGCAGATGTCCCTGTTCACTGCAGGGAAGTTGGACTAGAGGACCTTTAAAGGTCCCTTCCAACCCAAACCTTTCTATGATTCTGTGAATGAAAATGAACGACTGGCAGAGATGATGCTGTGGGAGAAGACAATGCCCAGCAACGTGTCTCTCTGTAAAACAGGTGGCATGTCGTGGTCTGGGTTTTCAGCTGAGGTTTGATGCTGAGGCCGAGCATAGCACAACTGCAAATTTACCTTTTGAGCAAGGTGTGTGACTCTGATTTAACTGAAAAAATTTCAATTTCAATTACCAAAATTTGCCAGGACAGTTGGATAAGGCATTGCTGTGCTTTACAGAGGAAGATACAGGAATGTGGGAAAATTAATGGCGAGTTTTTGCAAACAATATGCATTTTTGCATGCAGTTGGAAGTATCTGTGTGTCAGTAGAATATTTTATATCATTTACCTTCATGCTAATGTGTGGATCAGTATGAAGTTGTTGGATGCACCATCCAGGCAAAATATTCTGACAAAATGAAAGAAGGACCTCGTGCTCCAAAGAATTTAAATGCAAAGCTCCTTCTAGAGGAGCTTCATTCTACTTCCTTCCTGTTTTGTAGATAGGAATTTTATGCATTATCTAATATCTGCTAGAGGAGTTCCAAAGGAATGGCGGTTTACCTGGGCTCTTTGTCCTCTGAATGAATTACTGTGACCATCTGCTTCAGAACACTTTAAATACGCTTCCATTCAGGAAAGGGAACTGGTTCCACACATCGCAGCAGAAGCTCGTGGACATACAGCTCCTAACTAGCAGATTCCTGTAGATGCCTAGAGACTTTCCAACAAGAATTCATTACCAGGCATCTTGCCCTCCACTGCCCTAAGTATACATGCCTTTTGGGGACAAAAAAAGTTAGTAGAATACAGATGGATCAGACGACATCATCATTGCAAAAAAACCCCACTTTGCCCAGTCTTCCATCCTGCGCTATCTCTTCCCACTTTCTGTTGGAGTAGAACTTAAAGCAGCCCTTTGCTGTTTACTTTTTGTAGCTTCCTGGGTTTGGTGTCTGTTGGCATCAGGTGAGCACCACATATGAAATATGCTTATTTTCCAATACTCACAACCCAGTCTTAGGGAAGATTCTTTAAGCATTATGGAAATCTCTCATTAAAACAGTTCTGTGGATTTTAAAGCATAAGTGCGGGGAAGAATATGTTTGGTTTCAGTGTGGGTAAGGTGTATATTTTTGTTGATCTCTCCTGCTAGCAGAGACTTGAAAATAACCAGAGAGATGGTTGACTGTGATGTCAGGGTTGAGGCTTTCCTAATTCCTGTGAAACTCTATCTCTGATTGGGCAGTTTATGCGGCTTGGTGGAAGGTCTGGCTGGGGGAAGAGGCAGCAGTCTGCCAACTGCAGTAGAAAATTGCTGAAGCCAGGTAGCTGAATTGTGAATTCGCACCTGTATCCTTACAGATCATCCTTCCAGTGGGCAGGGACCTGGCACAACTGCTCCTGCCTGGTGTGGAGTCATGAGAGGTCAAGCACTGGAACGAAGTGTTAGGGAGGGCAGTGGTTTTTCTGCGGATTTACTGACTTTTCTGTTGAGTTACATGCCACAAGCCTTGTGGGAGCAGCACTGAGTTGAGGAGCCTGCAGGAGCAAGAGCTGGAACACACAGAAAGAGATGCAGACATAAAGAAAAAAAATAACATAGAGACAACTCTGGGAGCAGGGGTGGCCGGGCACTGGGCAGGGAGGGGTGTGGGTACAGATACAAAGATCTACAGCAGGAGAAGGCAAGGAGGCAGGGAGAGCACATGAAGCCCTGGGTGAAAGAGCACACACTGGGAGAAGAGGTGCAGACTGAGCACCCCTGTAGGAATGCGCAGGTCTTACCTTAAATCTCACATATGTGAATTTTGGAGCAGGTGGTTTCACCATCTCAGGAGCACTTTGAATGTAGTCTTGGGCGTACAAGTTAGATAGACTTGAAAATCAGAATTTGTGGCATATGGAAAAGCAATAAACGGTTATTTTAGCAGTCTGGCTTAGTATTAAATGTGACTTAAGGATTGGGGTGGTATCTGTGTTATCTGCATGATCAGCAAATGCATGTTTGACTGGTTTGGGGGCAGTCAAGGTAATACAATAGGTTAACATACAGCTGTAGCAGCCTGATAATGCCGTGGTTTTATTGATTGTCTAACTGAGTA
Organism: Buceros rhinoceros silvestris; assembly: GCF_000710305.1. Classification (NCBI taxonomy): domain Eukaryota; kingdom Metazoa; phylum Chordata; class Aves; order Bucerotiformes; family Bucerotidae; genus Buceros; species Buceros rhinoceros. Next base: position 32,368 of record NW_010392566.1, read on the forward strand.
ACCACACCGGGTATTAGGTTTGCTTGTCACAGTGCTTAGTGCCTGAGGTAGTTGAGCAAGTTACTTTTCCACTGAGTTGACCCTGAAGTCCCAGAGTCTTTCAATCAAACTCCTCAGATTTCATACACTGGCAATTCCTTTCCTTTTCTAATGGGCTATATTAAAGAAAAAGTGTCACCTTTTGCACCATGTAATACTAAATCAGATCAGAATTCATGCACAATTATGTCAGTGGAAATCTAATATTACAGAGCTGCTTATCTCAAGATAGCACATGGAAAAATAAACTTGCACAACTGACAGATTAACTTGATTCTTCAGATAAGTTATTTGTAAGTAACTGAGCTGAGGAATGTATACGGATTATTTTCATTCGTCTCAAAAACATGTAAGAAAAATAGCCAGTAAATATTTAACTATTGTTTCTTTCTTCATTCTACTTCCTTTCCCATTTTTATCTTTTCTTGACCTGATCAAGCAATAAAGAAACAGGGTCCAGAATGGGAAAAACAGATTTTATATTCACAAACTGGTTTTGTTCTGAAGGCTAACGAGTTTAGAAAAACAAACTGGACACCACTCATTTATGTCCTGTTCTAGATATCTAATGACACTGAGGTAACGCAGAGCTCTAAGCAAAAAAAAGTACTGCTTTCTGTTTTTCTTTAATGGTGTGAAACAGACAGAAAACCGTTGCTAATCTGGAGCTTTCTTGCAATCAGAAATAACAATTTAAGATCGATTGCTCAGCTGATGTGCTTTTTAGTATATTACACAAAAGCATGGCACGATTCCTCCTCCCTTCAGCATCTACAGGAGTACGTTGTTATCCTTTAATGTATGATATTCGCCATCATTTAAAATTATGGAAAAGCTGTTTGTTGGCCTTTAATTACTGTTGGATGGAAATTTTTAATACCAATAGG
>NW_010392566.1:33379-67370 GCF_000710305.1 Buceros rhinoceros silvestris
GGAAAGAGTAGATAGGAATCCTTTGGAGTACTTTCTGTGCTGCTGAGCAGGAGGCTAATTTGGGATTGGATCTACTGATTTTTTTTTTCTCATTCTGGGGGGATTTCAAAATATTTTGCATACATTTGTGCGCGCCAAAGCATCTTCTTGTGTATTCTGTGAAGTCCCAGGGCTGCTATCCTTCTCACTCTCACAGAACAAATGCTGCCTGAATATTTTAGATCAATACACATGGTGAAGATCAAGAAACCGTTTATTCAGCTGTTTTTCTCAGGTATAATACACAGCCCTGCATTTTGATGGAGGAATGGTTTGCATAGTAATAGTTGCGGTTTCTGGACAGTCTATTAAAAATTAAAATTTTATAGTCTCTTCAGTGAACCCTTGAAGCTACGCTATCAGGAATTACATTATATAATGTTACAGGCCAAGAGCCACTTGGCTACTAAATAATTTTTTCAAACAGCACTTAACGTGATGTCATCCTTTTCCCCATCTTCCTTGGGATATATTGATTCAGAAGAAGATGTGTTCTAACACTGTGATATTGAAAAAAAAATGTTTTATGCTGAATTTTGAAGTTGTAATGCATAAATACAGAAATATCATTTCCTGAAAGTGCTGAAGATTTTCTTTCCCCAGTGAAATATTGTCTGTTTATTTGATAATGAACTAGAAGTGCTCAGATGACAGCTGCATATAGTCCTTTCGTTGGTTTGCTTTTGCAAATCAATGTCTGCAGACTGAGTGGAGCGGCTGAGCCTCACCGAAAAATGTTTTCAAACAAGACTGAAGGTACATAGTTTAATTGAGAATGTAATTAACTTTGCCCTTGAGTTCGACCCACCAGGCAAACAAAGGCCACCTTAAGGTGCAAAAAAGCTGGTCTGATACCAGTCAAACTTCAGAAACTGCTCATTCATGGACCATAGCCCCAAAAAGCACCAAACAAAAGTTAGCAGATTGAAGAGCAATACTTGAAGCTCTTGAAGCTCCCCCAAAAAAATTTGATGAGAAACCCCTTTGGTAGTGATGTAACTGTGTGATGCCACATCTATTGATCTCATCAGAGAAAACACAACCCCTTCTTGGAAGCCTGCTGGAATTGTAACATAGGGAAAGTTCAGCATATTCTATACCTCCAGATTACTGTTTCGATACGGAGCTCAGGTGTCACCACACATAGACATAAGCTATTGAGTTTGAAGAAATACTGTGTGCTTTTAAAAGCAGGTCAGCATTAAAACACAAGGAAAAGTAGAACATTAGACAAGATTTCATAGAATTGGAGAATTCCAGGTTGGAGGAAACCTCGAAGTTCATCTGATCCAACCTTTCCTGGCAGAGCCCAGTCTAAGCCAACCTGGCCCAGTCTCTATCAAGCCAACTCTTAACAGCATGCAGTGTTGGGAACTCCAGCACTTCCCTTTGTTGAAGTATGTTGAGTTGATGAAGTGTGTAGAACAGAGACAGATTTTTTTTCCACATGACCAAATCAGAGTAGCGATAAAAGGTGGAAAATAATTATTGAACCCTAGAGAGTTTTTATAATCAAATGGATGTGGATTTTCTGTTATTTTTCCTGCCATACACTTTTTTTTAATTGCAGAAACAGTGGAGGATACTCCCTTTGCTGATGCTTTTTCTTCTTTTCAGTGCCTTGGGGATCAAATCATGGTTTTCTACCAATCCTCAAATTTTTGCTCTGCAATTCATGTTTTGATGTCAACTGCTGAGGTCCTTACCTAGGACACTGGAATATCCATTTTCTTCACAGTTTGTTGGGGAAAATGAAACAGTTTTAATATTGTACTTCCAGGTCATTCACAAGTATTACTGGAAGCACCTCAGGTGCGCAGAAATCTTTCACAGACTTTTCTTCTTTATTCTGATTTCAATACTGGGAAATTTTAATGTGTGATTTCAAATTGTTAAGATTCAGCAGCCTACACGTGTGTCCTGAAATAGAGTGGAGAAATAAAGGTCTTTCCTTCTTCTGTTAAGCATTTCTTCTCTGATCGGTTTCCTGTGCATTGGGAATCAGAGTGCCAAGGCCCTGGGGGAGTCAGTCTGTGAATGGTGTCATTTGTCACAAGTATTAATAGTTCTAGGAAACTGTTTGATACAGAGCAGCACAGTGGAGTAACTCTGTGAGCAAACATGGAGAGAATGAGTCAGGGGAAAAGGTACAGAGAAGACAGAGAGGAGAAAAGAAAGAACATGGCTGCATGCTTGTGTTTCACTGGGATCGGTGGGGACAATGGATGAAGAATTCTTGAGGACATTGTCTGCAGAGCTCTGTATTTCGTAGAACCACAGAATGTTTTGGATTGAAAGGGACCTTCAGAGCTCATCCAGTCCAACACCCTGCAGTGAGCAGGGACATCTGCAACCAGACCACGTTGCTCAGAGACCCAAAGACCAACCTGACCTGCAGTGGTGCCAGGCATGGCACCACTCTCGGGGCAACCTGGGCCAGGGTCTCACCACCCTCAGCAGAAACAATCTCTCCCTCCTCTCTGGTCCCAATCTCCCTCTGCCAGTTGAACCCATCAGCCCTTGTCCTGTCCCAACAGCCACTGCTGAACAGCCCCTCCCCAGCTCTCGGTCAGGCCCCTTGAAGGACTGACAGGCTGCACTCAGGTCTCCCCGCAGCCTTCTCTGCTCCAGGCTGAACACCCCCAACTCTCTCCCCTGTCCTCCCAGCAGAGGGGTTCCACCCTCGGGTCACTGCTGTGGCCTCCTCTGGCCCCGCTCCAGCATTATTTCCAATGTATAGGAACAATTTGTGTGAATTATGTCTCTAAGATGATGAGCACATGGCAACTTGGCATTTCTGGCCAAGTTAATACAATTCAGTACACAAGGGGTTTGGGGTTTCTTACCCCACAAAATCCACTGAGGTTCAGAAACTCTGTGTTCATCTTTGGGTGGAAAGGACAGCCAGAAATGTCTAGCTGCCTCACAAGATGTTGGTTGAAGATCGAGGGTTAAAACAAAATTGTATTGAAAATAGATGATAAAAATAATTTGGCCAAACCAGACTACGAAGTCATTTAGGACTTTTTAGGGAAAGGGGTAAGGGTAAACAAAAAGGGGGACAAACTCATCAGGCAAAAGGGGTGATAGTAAGGGGAATAAGAAGGGATTTCTGCTTTAGTAATGAGAAAGAAAATGCCAATGAAACATTGTATGCCTACAGTATGAGGAGGGAATCATAATTAATTGTTTAAAAACTACCTGATTTTGGACAACCTTTAAAAGTATTTTCAACAGCAGAAATTAAGCAAAAATACCAGTCATAAAGAAAACATGGTACATTTCTAAAGACTGTTTGGGGGGAATACTTGGAAGTGATGCTGAGACTATTAAGGAAATGATCTAATAACCTTACTGCTCTACTGACGTTTATTACTCAAAAATCATGGCAAAATACAAAAGTGCTGAAAGGTAGAAGTGTATTATAATTACATTCTTGAAACTAAGAGGGCATCAATCCTGACAATTACTATTTTTTTAATCTGTGAATGATAGAACAGGCTTAAAGGCAAAAGTGGCCAAACGTGTGTTTATTCCCATATTCAGTCAGAGGAACTCAGAGGACTTTGGGACGAACTCTTGGGACCATTAACATCTGTGAGCAGCACATATTCTGTGTGTGCTGCCCATCCTGAAATGCACTTTTCCATCTAAAAGCCTTAATGTATTTGCAATCATGGTGTTTACTGCCTGTATTTACAATCCTAGTCACTGCTGCTAGAATTATGATATAAATCTATGCTTCTGCTTCAAAGACTGTAATGATTATTTTTTATCAAAATGGCCCTCAAAATCAGTATCAAGACTCGGACACCCAAGATGGTTTCTGTATCTCCTGTGAGATTCCCGAGAAGGTGAAGAGGGTTGGAGGAATTTGTTTTCACAATCTGTTGGAAAAACATTCAGAAGATATAATCTTATCTTTTAAAAAGATGCCAAAAACCAAAATAAGAGTCTGCAGTCAGTGGGATCCTGCCCAATTTTTTATTTCAATATTCCTTTTTTTAAAATTCATTTTAGTGAGGTCATTTACAAGGATGAGGTCTGTAATGGTTTCTAGGGAGTCAGATTTCCTCAAGGATGAAGCTAAACAGCAGAAATATCATTTACAATTATGCACGAGTAATATTCTGCTTTGCTTTCTCCATCGTTTAACTAAAAATGGGTGGATCAATGATGGGGAGCACTCCAGCGATGCTCCATGACCTCACCTGACATCATGCTGGCCTTTCCCTCCGGAGACGTCACTACCATCCAGACACTGTGTATGTCTTCTGGGCACTGTCAGCATCTTTATTCAGAGCTGTATCCTAACAAAGCATTTCAGGACAGCGGCGGAAGTATGGCCACAGCCCTGGCAAGAATTTATAAAGTAGGATATACTAGACAGGTTACCTGCTGTTAGGACTTTGAGAACCTCTCATGCTTACGAAACCTTTAATTTTTACTTCTTCCTCCTCTTCTACATGTATAATCCATCCTACTCTTATGCTCTAGGAGAAAGTTAGAACTGTGATTAGTTACCTCCTCCAAAAACAAATAAAATTTGCAGAGTTTAGTTGTTGCTGTTGTTTACAGCTTTTGGTGTCTATTTAAACCATTTTAATGGTGGCTGAGTTTTTCAAACTGTTTATTGGAAGTAACATTTTTAAGGAAAATTGGATGCGGTATGGATGAGATTAAGACATATTGCTTGTTAATAATACTTCAGGTGAATAATTTGGATCTTTCTTTTAATAATATACATCCTTTCTAATTAAGATACTTCTTTTTTGCTCCATAATATTAGACAAGGTGGGGAGAGGAGAGCTCAGTGCGACTGTCACTGGAATCAGCAAAGAGGATTGATGCCACATAAATGGAATATAAAAAAGTTGGAAACAAATTACCTCAGGAAGGGTATAATCAGTAACAGCCTCTTGCAATTGAGCAGATCTTAGTCCTTCTGATGCTGGGACCTCATGTGTTGACACAGGGCTGCACATAGTGGTGGCCTCCTGCTTGAAAGAGTCTTTTAGGCACTCACAAAATACAGCTGAGGTGGTTAAATAGTCTGTGCATGAAATATAGAAAATGATGATTTCCAGCTGTGAAGAAGGTGGCTGTCTTTTTCTATTACTTTTCTGAGAGGTGGTGCCCATTTTACTTTGATTTAACTGGGCTTTGTTACCTTGCACTCTCAGAGGCAGCTGATAACTTAGTATTCAATGCTCTTTTACTTTCTTCACCCGTGTTCTCTGGTGCAGTTAATTGCTTTTCTGCCCCTTGCTTCGGGTTTGACCCATCTCTGGGGATGCTGGGACCCACCAGGCTCTGCTCTAATAGGTCCTCCCTCCCCTTCCTAGGGCAAACAACAGAAAAAGTCTTCATAAAGATAGTTGTTAATTACTAATATTAATAATATTATCACTTACTAATGTTCATATTGCTACTAATAAAGATCTTGAGCCACCTGCCTGCGGTGGGGAGCAATCTCAAACTGGACCCTGGAAGGGCGCTCAGTCAAGCTGTGCCATCTCCAGTTGCCAGGGGATCTCCCTTACATCCCCTTTGCATTATCGAAACACAACGGGGATATCTCCCAGGAGCTTCCAGGTACTGGAGGGAAAAGCTCTGCGTTCAAAACTCTACCCTGTTTCTGAGTCAGCCTCGTTACTGAATTCCCTCTCTTTCTCTCTCCTGTAGCACTGTATTAATACTGTTCTACCACAGACATTAGTATTTTCAACGGCACAGAAATCAGAAGCGCTGAAGTCAATAGAAAAGGACTGAGATTTCGGGGCTGAGGCAGTGCAGTAGGATGCCATGTGGGAGCTGTGCTATCAGGAGCACTGGTTGCACCAAAACTAAGAGTCCATGAAGCTCCAGACCTCAGGATGAGGAAGAAATTCCTACAAAGTTTTGAGGCATTGACTGGTTGGAGCCGATTTCTAAGCTCTTCTGTATCACATGAATTAAAAGTAAGCAAGCTGGAAAAAAAACACTGTTGTGGTTTTATGTGTAAAGCAGAGGTTCCTGGGTGATTTTCAGTTCGAGGCCATGTTGAAGGTATTCAGATTTCCTCCCTCCCCAAGAACGCTGGGAATCTTCTTACACGTTCATTTTCGTACACGCTGTTGTACAACCATGTAATAAAAATGAATCTGTTTCAAAGTGCGGTTGGCAGAGTTCAACAGGAGGAAACGTAAATAGATGTGAGGACATAAGAATTGTTGTAAATGGCTGATGTTACAACCATGGGCATGCCTTGGTTCCTCTTAGCTCCAGTCTCCGTAACTAGAAAAAAACACAGCGAATTTAACCATTTATTCATCTGGGATGGGAATGGTTAGGCAAAAGGTGAATTTGCAAGTTTTTTCCTTCAGGAAGAAGTCAGTGGTGCAGCTGGAAAGCTCTTACAGGGCCCTGTTTGTTCAGAAATTTTATTGGAAGTTTATTTTCACTCTGTGGCTGCAGTGAAGAAAACCAGGAGACGCTGTTTTTTGTGCATACCTGTGCAATCCTTTTTGGCAAGTGATGGACTGTACTTCTCAGCACAGTTTTTCTAGGCTGCAGTATAAGCCATTCCGTGATCCTGTCTATTGATTCCTTGTTCTCCTGCTGCTGCTCCGACACCTTTTAATGAAGATGCAAGTATCTCAGATAATAAACAGGAAGGGTTTCAGCTCACGTGTGTGTCGTGTGTGCTCAATTTCCATAGTGACTTCTGCTCTCTGATCTGACTCAAACTCCTGTTTTTTTAACTGTGTCATATTTTTGTCTAAGATGATTGATACTTGTTCTACCTACTATTTAGATAATTTCACAAGAAAATTATGGTGTATATGCTTAATTCTGCTGTTAATTTTATTCAGCTCTTTATATTAAAGCTGTTTTGGCAGCAAAGTCCACCAGTGAGTTTTGCATTGCATGGAAAAAAGAAATTACTCTTACTTACCCTCTGCTGCCTGTCAAGTTCATGTAACATTTCTCTCTATCGCCTTACAAGAATCCCAATTTACTTTGTCTCAACCATTCATTATTCTGAATATCTTGATTATGTTCAATCATCTTCTGTGTAAATTAAAATGTCCTAGTGCTTTCTGTCGCTCATTGTCTTATTTTTCCTTGCACAGTTTTCATTATTTCTGTAGCTTGTGTCTGCATTTTTTTCTGGATCTGCTTTTTTATTTTTATTTTTTAACTTGAATTGAGTACTTTTAGCTAAAATTACCTCATCAGGTTATATAATGGTGCTAGGCAAAATTACACCACTAGTGCTAGTAATTCACCTAAATTTTTACATTCCTCGGAAATTTGACATCATCTCCTTAAGTAATTCTGTCACCTATAAACTTGGCATCTCAACCTTCCTTATTTTTGATCTGGATTAATATGTTAAACAACAACTCCAATACCAAATTTTATGATAGTTTACTATTATTCTTTTGAAAAATATCTGCTCTTTTACCTATTAGTTAATTTAATCTTCTTTTTATTTTAGGAACAGTCTAAAAGATTTCTTTTAAGCATGGTGTAAATTATCATTTGCTTTCCCAGTGTTGATTTGACTGGTTTTAAATTCAAAAAAGTTTCAAGAAATTAGTCGTAAATAGTGTGTGGTACAAGAAACTTCTAAAAACAAGCTACCTGAGAGCCTTGGATTTAAGCCTGCTCCTAATTTCTTGCATGTGTATTCATCTTGGAAGATCTTGGGGAGGTTTCTACACAGGTTGTGACAGAGGATCTGCTTCAAATCAAGCATGGGTAAAATAAATTGTAGAAAAAATCGACAAAATGAACAATAACAAATTATCAGGACTGCTTGGTGTTTGCCTGAAAACTCTGAAGGAACCTGTGGCGAAATGGTTGAACCACTAACAGTTGTGTGGATGCTTGAGGCTTACATAGGTCCAGCATGAGCATGGATCAACTTATGGAAGAAAAAGCCACTGAAGAGTTATTTGGAACAAGCAGCTGTGGAAACTCCTGAACTACGGTTCTCCAAAAGACTTGAGAAGTACCTGTTTGACCCCAATTTGTTCGTTTCTGGAGGCATCTGCTCTTGACCACTGTTTCTGTACAGGCTTATGCCCATCCAGCGCCTTGCACGTGTTTAACAACAGAGAACTCTAGCAGAGACTGGCTATTTCTAAACATCGCACAAATCTGGCCCGTTCCAAAAAACTGGTTGAACCCAGTACGGCTGTTTATTCCGGTCAGTTTGCTAACGGTTGTGCCACAGAGTCTAAACACCCCGAGTGTTCGTGTGCTTTATCTCAACCAGTCAGGCTGGAATAGCAGAGCTCTTCTAGAGGAATGGCACCTGCTCCCTTCTGCGTTTTCCTTGGAAAAAGGTTGAATATGGGATAACCTCCCAGCCAGTTGTTTCAATGATGATAAAAATTTCACAACCCTCCTCCCTGTTTACTCAGCATCACTATGCCCTAGATATGACAATGTGTGCAGATGTGGAAGAAATAATGAAATCTATGGAAAGCAGGCACACGGGAGAAAAAAAGACATTTTACGATGGCAGCTTTATTCCCTGCTGTTGTTGGACTGCAAGTGGGTACTGAGTTTGCAACCAAGGCTGAAAAGCATTTAAACTTTATTTACTAGACAATAAATAATACAAAGACTATTTGCCAAAAGCTGAAGAAGAGAACTGTCATTGAATTTTTGCGCTGTGGCTGCCTGTTGTTGCTTTTCTGAGAGTCACTAAAATAAGCGATGGGTTTAAAGTTTTGGAAGAAACAGGGGGGTTTTTTTATTATTTAGTATGGAGGCCTAATTTGTCTTCTCTGCTGAAAAGACCTATGGGAGTAAAATAGATTATTCTAAACAGACTGCACCTTGTTAGAGATCATGCACTATACAACACCCTCAATTAGATGGCAATGGCAGATTTGGAGAGACAAGAGGTGGCACCGTGCTCATGCATCTGTGGACAGCTGGTGCCAGCAAACCTTTGAAGCTGATCTCATCCTACATGGATCTCTGGCATTCGTGAAAATGTCAAGAAAGGATCAGGAATTTAGAAAAGGAGACATGCTCTCCCGTTCTCGTTAGATTTTACTCCAACACTCCAGGCTAGGAGAAGAGCAGCTGGAAACTGCTCAGGGGAAAAGGACCTCGGGGTGTTGATCACCAGCGGCTGAAGAAGAGCCAGCAGTGTGCCCAGGTGGCCAAGAAGGCCAACAGCATCCCGGCTTGCACCAGTGCAACTGTGGCCTGCAGGAGCAGGGCAGGGGTCGTCCCCCTGTACTGGGGGCACTGGGGCACCTCAACCTTCGAATCCTTGGTTCAGTTTTGGCCCCTCCCACCAAGAAGAACATAGAGAGGCTGACGAGTGTCCAGAGAAGGGCAATGAAGCTGGTGCAAGGTCTGGAGCACAAGTGACCTGAGGAGTAGCTGAGAGACCTGGGGATGTTGAGCCCGGAGAACAAGAGGCTCAGGGGAGACCTTCTGGCTCTTGACAACTCTCTGAGAGGAGGTTGGAGCGAGGAGGGGGTCCGTCTCTTCTCCTCAGGAGCAAGCAACAGGACAAGAGGAACCGTCCTCCAGTTGTTCCAGGGAGGAACCAGGGGAGGTTCAGGTTGTCCCTGAGGAACCATTTCTTGCCCATTGGGGTTGTCCAGGTGTGGCCCAGGCTGCGCAGGGCAGTGGTGGAGTCCCCATCCCTGGAGGGTTTTCCCAGCCATGTGGAGGTGGTGCTGAGGGACAGGGGTCAGTGGGGACCTGGCAGTGCTGGGGGAACAGTTGGACTCGAGGAACTTGGAGTCTCTTCCACTCAAAATGATTCTGTGATTCCTGTTTTCTCTCCTGAAAATAACTGTGTGTTCAAAAGGGTCCAGTTCCAACAGGGATGCATCATGGGTTGAATGCCAACTCATTCTGGAGCGTTTCAAGCTCAATGCCATCGGGTGCCCTTTTTGCTCATTCTAGAGTCAGTCTCATTGATCCATTCATTTAATGCCCAATATCCACTCTGCATGATTAAACAGCAGTGATTTGTTAGTTCACTGTGAGGCTCGTTACTCCCTTCATTTGTAAATCTGTGGATCTTGGTACTTCACAGTTTTTAAATAGGCAGTGTGCAACCTAGGAGTTCATGAGAAAAAGGTAGAGGAATTGCATGTTACTCAGTGACTGGGTAAAGTACTTTGTTTATTTCTTTCTTTCAGAAAGCAGATAAATTCTGTTGAATGCCAGGTACCCCAGCTGGTGTTTTTTCTTCTTCAGTTACAGGATTTAGTATAAATAGTATAATCTGTGATGCAGTATTCTTCCTATACTTCGTTCATGAGTGCTCAGTGGTCAAGTTAATAGTGCCTGAACAATGATGACAAATTTTCGTGTTTCCTGCCATTTATTTTTTCAGCTGTCATTTCAACTTTACAGTAATCATCTAGATTTTTGTATTTAATTTTAACAACACTTTTCTTTCATTTCACCCTCTAAAGCATCTCCATTCGTTATCATTTCTACTAAGCAAGTTTCATTATTAATTTCTTACAAGTATATTCATACACTACCCAGTCAAATCTTTTGCTTTAGCTACAAATATTTGTTTTTCTAAAACAAACAAAAGAATTTCTGTAAATATTGTAAATATTTGCCTTTGAAGGACTGTTTTTTCTTTCCGGTCCTGCAGACTGCAGTACATTACCAGAATGTGAGCTCCTCTTACAAAGTTATCAGTTAAGAGTGTCATTTACTGTGGCCCAGCATAAATATGTGGGTTTTTTCCTTCTGAGACATTAGCACACTGAAGCGTATTTAAAATTAATGTAAAACAGACTATTGTAGTGGTTAGACATTGAAATAACATCGTTAGAAATTACCCTTCGTTGTGATTTTGCATATTCATGTGCCCACCCTGCTGGCTGACTCTGCTTTAGATCTTTCCCAAAATTTCAGTACTTCCTAATAAACAAAGAGGGGTTCTTTTTACCCCTTATCATTGAAATAAGTATATAGAGAAAATTCGGAGTGGAGCTCTTCAGGCTTTTTGATTTTTTCCAAAGGGACCGTAGAATTCCTGATTCACTGATCCCTCCTCACCCACCCTCCTCTCAGAATATTTGCAGTGCCATTTTCTCAGTGCCACTCTTTTCTCCCTTTTTATATGGTTTTACCTCAAATTCCAACCTATTTTTCTACAGTACATAATTTTTCAAAAGCTTGGACATTTATCCAGGGGAATTATGTAAAAAAGGAGGGTTTTTGAAAGGCTTGCTTTCTTTCTCCAATGTATTAATATTTGATAGATTCTTTGAATAATTGTTGCTGCTGTTTGAAATGTGTATTTATATGTGCATTGCCTTCGGAAGATTGCTTAGTCTTTCCGGATCTAGATATGGTAGGATTTCTTCTGAGCTGAAGCAGTAGAGCTAATGATACAATCACGGTATTGTGCTTTTTGGTTTTGAGTGTTCATGGTTCTTTTGACCATCATTTTGTTACCCGTTTTGAATTCTCCCCCAAACTGATTCCAAGGTGATTTTATGTAAACAGTCAACTCATACGAAAAATGTCACCCAGATCTCGCACATTACCATTTTCATCTTCATTGCTATAGGTTCACGTTTGGAATAAATAAGTATTTCAGATAACCTACACTCGCTGGCTCAACTGAGCATAACGTTCTTCTTTTCTAGATCGTGTTCCTTAAGAGAGGAGTTTTGTCTAGTCATTGCAGCAATCACGTGTTTGAGATCATAGGGCTTTGCTTTCAACTGGTGTAAACAATCTGGGCACTGTTGACCTCCGGGTGTGGTACTATCATGCAGCCACTGAGAATTTTGCCTGTTGTTTTCAAGTCTCTGTGAACAGTTGCTCTTTAAAATAGCTTTTGCCTTTTTTTCATTGCAACTTTCCATGGAGTTAAATCACTGGAATCCAAAGCAGCTGAAAAGTTTGGATTGATTATTCTAAAAGAGCACAGTTAGGGCAGCAAATGCCAATGGAAAAGGCATTTCTATAGCCCAGCAATCTGTTGGCCAGGTCCAGGTAATTTAGTACTAGAACTGTATGTGCCTGTGGAAGATGCAAGGGAAGAAATCCCCTTTGATTTCTCTGAACCAAAACCATTAGCAGTTTGAGACAATGATCATATGAATTTTGAAATACAAAATTAGTTTTGTATGTCTGTGGTCTAAACAGATTGTTAATAGCAGTGAAAATGAGAGAGGAACGCTAGAGCAATAGCCCTGCTTGAAAAGGAGCTGGATTTTGTAGCCTGCTAGTCAAAAGAGAGAGGGAGTAAGACTCCGGTCACCGATCTTTAGTGATACATGGCTTAGGTGTCTAATCTGGGACAGTGGTACTTGAGGAGGACAGAGCAAGACCGCAGTCCTCCTCCTGAGGAGGACACTTCCAGAGAGTAGTCCATATTAGCTCTGAAACAGAAGTCTAAGGCTGGAGAGATGAATCATCTCTTAGATCAGTGTTTGTCTCCTTTTACTTTGTTTTGCTGAAGCTGGTTCTTGTGGTGGCAGTTCATATAGTGCTGGTGACAACTGTGGGGTTACACTCTGTAATCCTGCGCTGGAGGTGTGGGTCTTTTGGCAGCAGAAGCAGTAACATCTCAGACTGCCAGTTCCGGACGATAAGTTAGTGTAAAATCATTATCTCTTGTCTGTTTAGGTGAACGACCTTCGTAGGAATTGTAAGATCATAATATCCTGTGAAACTTCCAGAGACGGGGAAGTAAATCTAAATGCAGTCTTTGAAGCAGACATAGTGTCCTAACTTGGTGTGGAGGGGAACTTGAATAATTAGTCTTTATCCTCTGCCCAAGACGGTGTTTATTATCATCACCTTTTCAAGGATACACTAAAACATCAAATTAAATTTTAGACCTACTGTGGTCAATCCAGTGTAATTCAGAACCACAACTGAAATGACCTTAAATGACTGTAACTCCAGCAGAACTCCAGTCTTCCTTTTGCATCACTATGCAGTGACATCTGCATAGACATTTCTTGGAAGGTCCATTCTGAGGGTAGTTTAAACTTTCAAAACAGAGCACTCTATTAGTTTGATGAGGCCCTTGTTGGTAACAAGCAGACAACAAAAATGTGTCGGTGTGATTTAGATAAGCATCTCAAAAATTTTGGTTTTTCACTAACTGCAACTAACTCTCCAGCATTCTCTTTCTGGTTTTCCTGCCTGTTTCTCTCACTCCCACATGAATGCAGGATTTTTATAGTAACTGGTATGACTTGTTTTCACCCCGCCATCTTTCCAGGCTCTTGCATAGCAGGGCTGTTCTTATTTAAAATAACGTATTCCAACAGAACGAGCAGCGTCTTTCCTTACCTTTTTAAGATTATTAGAGCTTTCAGATTTAACTTTTACATTTGTCATCCCTCACACTTGTATTGCAGAATTCGAAGAGTTGCATTAATGAACACATTGTTAATTGCAGTTCTGCATTCAGTGAGATAGAGGGTAAATGCTGCTAGAACCACTGGGATTTCCAAATCCAACTCTAAAATCACAGCCAAGGATTGTTCATTAGCAGAACATCAGGACGGTATTTTAGTGAAACTAACTATTGCACACCGAAATTTCTGTGTTAGCCTCGGTCCAGTAACATTGATGGGGCACAAGAGAAATATTAATGAGATTACTGTCAAGTCCAGTGTAGTTCTTGAGAAAGTAAGTTCTTGCAGAAGGTAAGAAACTTTCTCTTCCCTTGTTTAATACAGTAGAACACAGTGAAGAGAAGAAAAAGAGGCAGCCGAGAGAAAAAGTTCTTTTTCTTTTTCAAATTTGAACATAAAGCAAATCATCTGGTGGTTTCTCATCACCCCAAGCATTGATTCCTTAAGCTTCCTGCCAAAATAATGTCAAGAAAGGCACAGCAATATTTGGCATTGTTGACTTTCTGTCCCTGCATGTAGCACCACAAACAGTCAAGCTTCCATCCTTTTCAAATTGTGAATTTTCTTCTAGTATTTGTAAAAGGAACATCTCATAAAGGTTTAGTATTAGCCAAAAAAGGCATCATGTAAGGAAAATTTGAAGTTTTGTTTTCCCCCACTAAAAGGCCCTTCATTGAAATGGCGTGTCACTCCATCACCCAGCTCTGTTGCGTTCATTTTTCAGTGTTTTATCTGGAGTGTTATCTTTACAGTATAAAACTGTGCAGGGAAGGGTTGATCAGGAAGGAACAGATTTAAACAGCGTTGGGCAATACCATGGAATGTGATAGGGAGAAAGAGACAATAAAAAGCTCTGGCAAAAAATTCTCCGTTTAAGAAGACTTTACGTAAGAGTAGTCATTAAAGCATTATTTCTCTACTTTGTGGAAAGCTTGCAATATTGTATTTTTCCCTAGAATTATTACTGTAGCTCCTGACTTTATTTTTTTTTCTAGTTTTGTATTTATGTTCTAGCACTGCAGCAGTTCATTATGCCCAGAAAAGTCTAATTTGTTACATAGGTGGTAGTGCCAAAAAGTCACAGAAGGTTCAAGATGATTTTTATCAACTCTCAGTGTATGTTTGAGGAAGAACAGATTGTTGTAATATTCATGCTCACAGGCATGGTGTCTTCATAAACAGTGAATCTTCAGTATTTTCGTCCACATGTTTGCATGGTTTCTATTGTGCCGACTTTCTGCAGGTTTAAATATGGAGTGCTTACTAGGCAATAGCATTTTATTGCTTCTTTCTTTAATAATTGTGACCACAAATATCATTTCTCTCTGTAAAACCCTGCTCTTTTAATAATTATGTAGTTTTGTCCTTATTTTAAAATCCTGAGCCTGATTTCCATTTAGTCACGAGCAATTATTTTCAGATCTATTCTCCATGCACACGTAAAGACCCATGTTAGCAGTGGACTTTAAAGATAACATAGTGAGCATTTATAAACATCTGGTAATGTCTTAGAAATGAGATTGCTGGAGGTGTGGTACCAGGCAATTATTAATAAAGAGATCTTCTCTCTCTTGACAGTTCCCTGACAGGGGTTTGGAGCGAACAGGGGGTCGGTCCCTTCTCCCCGGGAGCAAGCGACATAACAAGAGGAAACTGCCTCCAGTTGTTCCAGGGGAGGTTGAGGTTGGCCCTGAGGAACAATTTCTTGCCCATTGGGGTTGTCCAGGCCTGTCCCAGGCTGCCCAGGGCAGTGGCAGAGTCCCCATCCCTGGAGGGGTTTCCCAGCCATGTGGAGGGTGGTGCTGAGGGACAGGGGTCAGTGGGGACCTGGCAGTCCTGGGGGAACGGTTGGACTTGATGATCTTAAAGGTCTTTCCGAACCCAAACAATTTTGTGATTCTGTGGTATTGGCAAAAGTGAAGCCCACAGTTTAAAAGCTTGGTTCTGTTTATCCACGTGTCCAATGTGAAATTGTGCCAGCCTGCTCCCTCTATCCTTTCCAGGATGGTGTGAGTACCAGACCTTCTCTGATGGTACAGGGAGAACATACGCTAGTAGCAGTCTGCCTGGCATGCCATCATTCACTGTTTAAAATAAGTCTAAAGATTAATGAGCTGGCTTATTGAAGGGTGGAAGCTTGTAAATCATTAAGGTCCCACTGGAAGGTTTTAATGTCTCTAAGAGTCTTCCCATACTTTTTCAGTTTAAGAAGTGTCAAGAGCAGATTGTTGTGGTACTCATTATAGCAGTGTGCAAGAAAGAAGAGTGGTTAAAAGAGCCAGACTCTCTCCATTTATTCTAGACATAATGGAAGACACCAGTTTCAGGTCAGCCCATGCACCTTTCCAGGTCCTGCAGATCGTTCAGCTTCACCTCATGATTGCACTTCCACAGTCTGTTTTAGGGTAGCAGTATCATCATAGTTGTCTGACATCTTTCCATTTGCCTGAAAAAATGATAAAACAGTGACTTACCTGTGTATCCATCACCAGGTCTGGAGACTTTTGATAATGCTTCAGAAGACTTGGAGGAGATCAAATGCTTCCAGAGGTGGAATAGTGTTGTCATACTCTCTTAGTCTCAGTGACCTTCCCAGAAACCAGAGGTTAAAGCCTGGGGCGTAATTGTTGGGGCCATCGATTCCCAATGACAAGTTTTTGAGAAGTGGCCAGACCATGGATCAGTGCTCAACAGTCAGTCTCTGCAAACTTCTGGCCTTGTCTCAGTCACATAGATTTGTACAGAGGGAGGTGTGCTATCATACCAGCTTGGGCAGCAAGAGTTGGTTTTGGAAGATCCATCTGGAACCTCTGTCTTTCCCAGACAGCATCTTCTAAAACTCTCAAAATTTACTTCTATTCTTGAAACATTCCTCAGACTTTGTTTTTATGGTCTGTGCCTTTCTCTCCAGCTTAGCAGTTATTGATAGGACAGTCATCCACCATAAAATGTTCAGTTTTATCCTCTGTGCTTAAAAATGTCAAAATGTCTTTTTTCACTTAAAGCTTTTTTCTTTTTTTCTTTTTTTTCTTTTTCCTTTTTTTTTCTTTTTTTTTTTCTTTCTTTTTCCTGGCTTAATTCCATTAACTTTATCAAAGTTTACTTTTGAGTCTGGCTTATTTATTTATCCTGCTTTCCCTGTCTTTTGAAATGTTTGTTTTGTAAATGCACCTTAACTTGGAGAAGAGGGAGGTTTGGGGTTAGAGATACTGTCCTTTGCTAAATCACCCTATTATGTCATGGGATGGGAAGCACAGTCCAGTGCTTAAAGGGACTGGCATGATGTCGGTCATCTGCAGGGTTTCATGTGAATTAGCTCCACACAGTCAAGGGCAAATAATTTACTTTGTTTTTCTTTGGTTTCACCAAAGAATGTAAAATAACGCTTATAGCTGAAAATCAATATACAAGAGTCAAGTATTGTTATTAGCCAAACAGTGTATCAATCTGTAATCTACCATTTCCTATGAAGAAGGAGGAGGAGGAGGAGGAGGCGGAAATGGTGGTCTCAGTCTTTACTTTGGGTTCATTCCCTTTTGTAAATTCAAGTCTGACCGTCAATATCAATTTGACTTTGCTTTCCCAGTTGATGCTTAAAGCCATCCCCTGGCAAACATCTTGCTTTTCAGATACCTTAAGCCTCCTGCAAACAAACAAATCATGGAAATTTAATAGTAATAAAGCTGTTGTTAGCTTTGTATAATGAATTTTATCTGCTATTTAAATGGCAATTATTTCCAGAAACTTGGCAATTGCAGCCATACAAATGATGAAATTGATTCCAGCCACAGCCTATCTTTCTTTGGAAAGGAAATACCAGCAGTGTTTGAAAAATGGATTATTAAGAACCTTGGTTTGCTCTAGGTGGCTCGCGTGTTGTATTTGCTAACACAGCATCTTGCTGGAAGAAAATAAGTGCAGCTTTTCCTCAGCCCAGATTATTTTCTCCACAAATCTTTGGAGCAGGAAATAAAAAACAGCTAATAGTTGTGGGGCATGTGGAATTAGTTTAAGCAAAGCTGAATCCTGATCCTTCTGACCGCCTCCTCTTTCCTGTGCTGTTTTGTCTATTCCTGCCTCAGAGTATGTCAACAAATTTTCCTTAAGCTCAGAAGGTGCAGGGGGAGTGGAAATGCTGATTCTTTCTGTGTCTCTTTCTGTCTTTGGGTGTTTTGCGGGGTTCTTTAGGGGAATGATTTAAAACAGATGTATTTTCAAAAAAAAAAAAAAGGGTACAAGTTTGTCCTCTAAAATGTTTATAAAGAAAAACAGCCTGAGGAGCTCTGAATGTAATCCCTGTTGACTTCTGGAAGTGTCACATAGGTTTTGTTACAGTGACGGAATTCTTTCCTCACATGAGTTAATTATAAATCAAGATAACCGTACAGAGAGGGCAGAATCTGGTAAATTAAATGGAAGAGGCAAAGTGTCATACTGATTTGAAAAGCAGAAGAATTCTAATTGTTCGCTTCTGTTTCGCGAGAAAGCAGATTATTTTGATGTTTCTCCAGTACTGGGAGGATGTGTTTTACATGAAGGAATAGAGCAGGTATCTCTTTCCTGATGGCAAAAGAAACATGCTGGGTGTGTGCTGCACATCCTCAGAAGCTGTGCACTGGAGGACAATAATGCTGTCATCGCCAAGGCTTCAGGAATGCAGTAAATATTAAGGAAATAACTTCACATACGAGTTGGCATTGCTGTTCAGCACTGGATGTGGTTGTGGTTATGGTCATCCTCAAGAACAAAAAATTTTCTTTATGATACAAAGAATTTTTAATCTTAAGTGAGAACAGAAGCTCTTTCACATTGCCTAAGAAACTGAAGTCTCTGAAGTGTTTGGGTTTTTTAGTTACAGTCAGCCACTGGAGGTTGTTTTTCCATCTGTCTCTCTCTCTCATGATTGTTTATTTTCAGACAGTCTGTGTTCGGTAGCTAAATACTTCCAACATCTTCACAAGAATCTTGACAACATAGATGCAGAACCAGTGTTTCTGAAGTAATGTCAGATGATTAAATGTTAAATGATGTTTTCCTCATCCGATCTGATTTATTAAGACAGGAAAAATGACAACAAAATAAGCAAACCAATATACTGTCTGCTAATTAAGAATCAAGAGAAAAGAAAAATCAAATGCAACATATGCTGGTGTCTTAGCTGCTGGACTTTGGAGTCAGTTACAGAGACTTGTGTGGTTTGTGATAGCAAAATGTTCAACTTTTTTTTTTCAAATATTTTGCTGAACTTGAAAGGAAAATTTTTCCTTCCTTTTCTTGTTTTGAGAGAACACTAATCACAATCAAACTTGATAGGGTACTATGGCATCAATCCACTGGAAACGTTGAACACAAAGTTTTGACTTTACGTATAGTCTAGTAAATATGAAGAGAAACTGACACCTTTTCCCATAGTGATGCTTCATTTTAATCCCATCTAACACAGTATTATCTTGAGCTGTTGGCTCTGTGTGGACTCAGTGCTGCAGACCGTCTGGGAAAAAAGAATAGGTAGTCAGAATGGAAGGAGACCCATTTGAGGAATGGCCCATGGAGCATGTTGACATACCTGGGCAGTGCCTTGTCGGGTTCTTCTAAGAAGCAAAGTCTGCTAGAGACAGCAGAAAAAGAGGACAACATTTGCTGATGGCAAATCTATTAAAGACCCCAGAAAATGTCTTAATGAGACTGGTTCCTGCTATTGAGGGACAAATGGTCACTCTGTTTTTGAAAAAAAAATTCCCACGTTTTTAGGGGCATGAAGAACCTTGATATAGTGAAGAAAAATGAAATTATGGTTAGACTTTTACATTACCATAAATTGATGGCTTTGTGAGTGAAAGCCCAACACTGTATAGAAACATAAGTGAGGAGGTAATTAAATTGCTTCCTACAATGGCCAAGCAGAAAGGTAGAATGGATGATGATGGCATGCATGTTGGAGCCAGAGAGTGTCAACGCTGTAGGAGCTGAGGTGTTTCCGGTTTCTTGCTCAGTGCCTCCTACAAGGAATGTTCATATTCTTAGTGTCTACGTCAGTGGAAGAACCCGCATTTCAACACACTGCCCTTATTCCACCTTTTGACTGTAACTGGTTACTGGTACCTTCAACATGTTTATAAACCAGAGACCAGGCTTACTGAAACATATTTAGAGACTAAGGCAATGACAAACAGATTTGTGTGGTGCTCAGCATATGTATTAAAACATAGTTACTGCCCATATGCACCGCTTGAAGGACAAGAACAGTTTCTGAATGCCAGGTTTACCAATTACTTTTGGATTATTTTGAAACTGAACTGATGGATACTTGGTCCTTTTCCTACAGTCTGAAAAGCTTTTATTCAACCATGCCAATTCTTTCCTTTAGGACAGTGAAAAGAAAGGATTTATGAATCGACTTTATGCCATCCAGGAGGTGTGTGTCAGTGTCCAGAATAGCCTTGATGAAGTGGCTTCCTTAGGAGAACGGATCAAGAAGTAAGTGCTGACAGAGGTGCTGGGTTGCTCTCCAATATTGTTCATATTTTTTCCAAGCTGAGGTACAAAGTGTTAGATCTTTATCTTTTTTTTTTTTTTTTTGTGGTTGACTCTAGTTTTGGATGATCCATCATTGAAACTCATCTATATTTACATTGCTTTGTGGAGGCCCTCTCTTCATGAAAATCCTGTCTTGTCAGTTTTGGAGTTTAGAAATATATTTAATCAGGGGAAAAACAGCAGAACTAAGGCTTTGAAGTAAAACAGGAAGAGAATCTTGTTGTGATGCCTAACAGTAGTTATTTAAAAGTAATAATGAAAAATGCAGTTTCGATAAAGGAAATAAGCAGACCTGACAGGGGTTCCAGGTTCTAAGGATGTGCATATGTTCAGTTGCTGGAAATGTTTATTTATGTGAGCCAGCAATACCTTTCCTTCCAGAGTATTTGCGATTTGTAACACCTAACACATGATATATAAGAACTGCCAGCAACTTCAGGCCTTAAGCAAGTGAGGTTCTGCGATGTTCTGCAGGAATTTTGGTGTGTTGTTGGCATGGTCTGTGAACAGCACTGTAAGGTTTATTATTTGAGATCAGACGGGCTCCAGAAAGATATCTTCCAGCTGTCAGCTGTGAAGCAGGGACAGGATTGACTTGGCTTTCTGCCCCTTGAGAACCAAAAGTGTCTCATCCTCTCCGGAGGAGAAGTTGGGAGCGGTGCCTTCACAACAGCCACCTTTCCACTGTGGGCAGAGGGGCCAGGCAGAGATGACCACAGAGCCACAGTGAGTTAGAAAACCTTCACTAGAGGCTTTGCTATAGAGCAGCACTTCATACAGGAGAGTAAGGTCACAATGTTCACTTGTTCTAGGTGTGATTTAGGAGGTGGTGGAGACCCATCCCTGGAAGTGTTTAACAGATGTGTGGATGTGGTGCTGAGGGACTTGGTTTAGGGACCCTGGCAGTGCAGGGTCTCGATCTTAAAGGTTTCTTCCAACCAGATGTTTCTGTGATCCTGTGATTCTATGTCTCATCCACTGCTGGTGCCATCCGCAGTGCACTGGTGTTCCACACCTATAGCTTGTGCAAGAGATACAGCCCCAGGGCAAATACTGGCTTCAGGAGGTGATTTGATGTATGGAAACATGGGGATTGTCTCTCATACTGTTCTGCCTTCTTTCTTCCTGCAAATCCCTTGGCAATAGCAAGCGTATCACAGTCAGGATGAAGAGGAGGTTGTCGTCGATGCATTCAAGAGCAAAGTCCCTGATAGAAAAGCCTGGCAAGCATTCCCATGGGGACAGGTCCAGGCAGGCCATGTTCACAGCAGCAGGGGCGGGAGCACGCACATTGTATTGTACACGTTCTCCAGACAAGCACAACGAGCCACTCTCTGAAAGAAGCCTTTTGTCAAAAGGCTGTTTGTGGAAGCTGTCTTGATGATTAAGGTTTTCTAATTGTGCATTTTGGAAGTCAAGTTTGTTCTATTATACACCAGATGAGAGCAACAGAATTTTCTAAACCGAGTGAGACCGAATCTTCCTATAAATCTTTGTAATTTGTTCCTAAAACTATAATGGGAAACCTGCACTGAATGCTGTGCTAACACAGCACATAAGGAGGTTTGCGAAGTGAGGAGCCAGCGTTCCCACACATGGCGTGTCTGTGATCCATTGCACAAAGCCGAGTCACAGGAACATGAGCAGACCCTCAACCTTCTGTTCATCCCAAATGCATGCAGAAGAGGGGAAAAGAGCAGGTGTCCCCTGAGGAGAAAGGGAGTGATCCTGCACCAAGTGACACTAACATAATGTTCACTCTGGAGACATGTCAAAATTGCCAGGGAGAAAAGAAGCCAAATAAACACAGGAAGCCAGAGCTCATTATGAAAAATATGGCTAGCAATTCTGATAATTGCAATTATTCTACCAGAGAAGCCAATATAATGTAATCACACTGATTGGGGATGTAGCTAGTGGTAATACTCTAAAGAGCATCATCAGGCTATTTAGAGCCAAAGCTACATTTTCCACTGAATAAATGTCATGTAACACCTTTTGACATGGTGGAGCCTTCACGGAGCAATCCCATTGAGCAAAGCTTCCTTTTACCAGCGTTCCCATGGCGCATGTATGTCAACCGGCCCTCTGGCCTGTCTCTACCCCCCTACAGAGGTCGGAGAGCCACAGCACGGCTGTTTCAAGACTCATTAGCTTTCACTTCCTCTCTGCCCACACCTCAACTTCTGTAAAAGGAGATGGCCTGCAGCTTTTTATCACAGGGTACGGTTTGGGACCCTTAATGAGGACACTTTAATATGAGGGGTTTTTGGAAAGGCAGTGTCCTGAAACTCTGATGGGATCCCAGAAGTTTTCTTTCTTGATCAAATAATCTTGATTTGATTTGATTTGATCTGGAAGATAAAGCTTTTCTTTGCCTTGTCTGTAGTGTACTTTTTCTTACGCTACTCTTTCCTTTTTTACTCCTTCCCTCCTTTTTCTCTTTTTTTTTTTTTTTTTTCTTTTTGTCACCCAAGACGTTTTTATTTCCTTCCTTCATTCAGTGCTGTTGCATCATCATCCCTGTCTTTGGGACTGATTTCTCTGTCCCCTGCTTTCCCCTAACCCTGTCATCCTTAGGTGCAGGGATCAGTTTCCAGCTTTGCATACCCACACACTTACCTTTTGCTGAACATATGCCCCCAGACAGACATGTTCCTGGCTGGGGAGCGCACATACACATCAGGCAGAGGGGAAGGTCCCTGCTCAGCCTTTAACTGCTTGATCTGTCCTTATGGTGGAGCAGGGAGGAGATAAAATGGGGAATCTGGGTTGAATTCTGATGCTGAAACTGGAGGCAGGCATGGTGGAGCAGGGATTCCTCTGGAAGATGGGAGAGGTGCCATTCAGTGGACGGGTGGGTGAAGCCAGGACCATTGGAATCTCCACACCGAGTCCAAGCCCAAGCTCACCCTGATGTCCAGCATTCATTTGTAGTTCCAGTTTGTTCTCACAGATGAAAACCAGCACTTCTCCCCCTGTCCCACCCATTATTTGTTCTTCTCTTGGCTCTATTGATGGAAGTTCTGACTTTAGTTAATTTTTCTTTCAGTACATTCAACTGGACTGTCCCATTCCTGAGCTGGTTGGCAATTGTTGCCCTCTCCATCTTCACCATCATCCTGTATTTTATTCCACTGAGATACATCGTCCTTGTCTGGGGTAAGTGAAGCCTTTTTTAAGTGTCTGAGCCACTTAGTAAAAACTGGTTTTTAAGGGATGACTTACATTGTCAGTGCTTTTTGGTATTTATGGTCATGAAGCTGCCCCATGATGGAAACAGACAGGTTAGTTAAAAATAACAACTGCGTAAAGATTTAGGCCCACCTGCAAAACACATTTTTCTTGGCTGGCATTGCAGACTTCATCATACTATAAACATGTAGCCGTGAGGATTCTTCATATATCAAAGCATAGCTTTGTCTAGATATTACTCTGATTTATTTTCACCGCTTATACACAAACAGACATTTCAATCTGTATAGTGCATTTAGGACAATACACCTTTTTTACTGCAGTACTTCATCTTGTGGAAGCGTATGTAAACACAGCAACAAGAAACCTGTTTAAAGGGTCACCTTTAGTCAGACAGAAAGGTATATGTGGTATTTGGCTCGTTGATAATGAACAGAACCTGGGGTGGGGGTGGGGGGAGGGGGTGCGGCGAGAGGGGGCATAATGGCCAAGCAATTAACTTTAAGCACTTAGTGGCTTGGGGGGGGGGTGGGGGGGTGGGGGGGGAGGGGATGCGCAGAGAGGTGGCACTGTGATTGATCCAAGCTCTCACTACGTGTCCTTCTGTTTATTCTTTATACTGATTCTAAACAGCTACCATTACCACATCCATTGTAAATAATTCTCCAAGTTTTCGTTCATACATTTTTTTATACATCTGACTCCGCCAGCAGCTGTTTTCTTATTCAGCAGTGAGGAGCACTGCCTCATTTAAATCTCTGGCTAGATTTTCTTTCTGAAGGAATAAATAACCACCTTGCTTTTCTAAAAACTCCCAAACTCTGGAGACAACATAAAATCATTGAACTGCCTACAAAGAATAGATTTATTACGTACCAGTCAGAATTAGTAATATTCTTGCAGAGCCTTCACAAATCATAATATATAAAATGGAGGAGAACCAATATGGAGGATTTGAACAAATTTTTTTTTTTAATGGAACTAAATGGCGCAAGTGTCTTTTTCTGCCTCAGAATTTCACTTGTTCGCCACAAGCCCACTGTCCCTTAGATGCCACCCAAAATCTTAGTTTGCTAAAATTTCATTCTTCCCAGTGCACGCAAAATGGTAGGACCCTTGTTACTGGAGTTTGAAGTACTTTGTCTCTGTCCTTTTTCTGACATGTTTTGGACAGATCTGGCATCTTGTACACTCGCTTTCATACATCCCCTCTATTTCATGCCAGAACCTGAGATTATGACACCCTTCCCAGGCCCACAAGCTATACGGTCAACACTGTGGTTTGAACAGCTCCCAACATGTATCCCCAGGAGGGGCCACAATCCCCCTGTAATGTCTCTGTTTCAGGTACAGCAGAGCCTGGACTTCTGGGCTGGAGTCCATGGCTCCTGGACCATGGATGGATAACAGAAGCACAAATTGTTGTAAATTAAATTATTGCTCGCTTTCCCTCCCTCTCTTCCCTCCTTGTACCCAAGTTACCTAGTCTGTCTAGACACACTTTTGTGCACTAGAGGTCTCAGCTCCACGTTTTTCTCCTGCATTTCAGTTTAGGTGGCTTCTTACCCACGAGGTGTATGGGGATCCCTTCCTTAGGGACCTATTTCTCATGCATCATGCCATGAGACCAGACAGGTCCTGTGCAGCCTCAGCTCCATCAGTCCAGACCTCCTCAGGGTGAGCTGGTGTTCACACAGAGCCATGTGCGCTATGTGTGTCCCTTCCAAAAATGCACAATTCCAGGCACATGCCTGTGTTCTCCATTATTGTGCATTTCCAGCATCCCCTGTCCATATACTTTTCTTAATCCCATTTGTCCATCCCGCAGTTTAAAGCAAAAGGCCTCTCCATTGGACTTCTGTCTGTAGGAAAGTTTGAGCTGCATCTGTGGTGACATCTGGCCATTTCATTCTTTGGAAAGGAAGGGTTTTCAAATGAAAATTCTTCCATGTTGTGGCTGGTCTTTGGTTTAGTTGTCTTTTTTCTGCACACCCACAGGAGTTCCCTCTTGCAGCCTGCCCTGGCAAGAAAATCTCAGTTCTTTCCCTCCTGGCCACATTTCTCCCCATGGTGACTGCTGGTCCTTGAACATGTGGTGTGTTAGCCATGGTGGAGCAGGAACCTTCTGCACTCTAATCTCATTCACTGAAGGGCAGAGTCCTGGTAACAGCTACAGCTGTTTATGCAGAAAAGAGTATAAAGAAAATCATTTTAATCAGAAAATTTTCAAGCTTTCGGAAAAGACCTACTCCCCTTTGTTGGTTTTTAATTGTCCTGTGGTGACCCATCTCATCTGCTCAGAACTTCCCTTTCCCTGAGGCCTGACCATGGTGTATTTATGCATTTACTGTCACAGAGTGTCCAATATTTTTCTTATCAGATGTGACAAGGTGAGACCATATCAACTCCCGAATTCACCTGTGGGTGGTCCAGTGGCCATGCACAGTCAGCTGTGGGGTAGAGCTTGAATTTCTCAGTCACTTACTGATGGAAAGGATCTTCTTAAACAAAGGTGTTTGAATCTCAGATGCTTTTTCTCAGCACTCACTATTCAGTCACCAGATAAAGGGGTGGCAGCTTCTCCAGTCTAACCGCAGAACAGAGAATTCATATGCTGGGAGGCCATTGGTGTTACCGAGACTGCAGCTCGCACAGTCTGTCCTGAATCTTTATGTCCTTGCTAAAGCTTTCTGAAAGGCTTGGGCACCACAGGCTTCGTGGAAGATAAACTGTGTTATCTTATCTCTGATACAGCCTGGATAAATTACACAGAACAGCACATTTTTAACACTGTCCCAGCTTTCTCCTGCTCACGTGAGAGCCTGTGCAGTCTGTACTGTTCCTGCTTACATTTTAGATGTGTGTTCCCAGAGCCCACAATCGAGGTTCTTGCTTGGAAAGGGTATGAATCTGACCTGGTGTGTAATTGTCAAAAAATTAGTAGCCTAATTTAGAAATCTGCTCTCTGCTTAGTTTGGGGAGCGTTTTTCTTGGTGCTTCTGGGCACTAATTGTCAATAGGCATTGTAAGAGCGTGATGTCAAGGGAGACTTCACATCCCCTCTGTGCACTGATGTCAGCTCGTCTGTATCTGTCATTCGTGGACAGAGGTTTGTGTAAACTCATCCTACAGCCTTCACACGATGCAGGTGTTACTGCTTCCTGCACGCTTCACCACCCTCAGCATCGGGAAGATTTTACTTGTGTCTAACCTGCATCTTCTGTCCTGCCGTTGAGCCCATCACTGGTTGTCCTCTTCACTGCAGAGGTGGAGGACACTCTATTCCTTTTTGCAGCTACCACACAATAACCACAGTTTCTGTTACTTTCGAAAGCAGTAATAGCGGAATTTGAAAATGTCCCTGAAACTTCTGTGTTTTGAAGCAGAGGGAACCACAGCAGCAGATTCCAGCTTTTAGAGCCTGAGCTTACAGTTCATTCATTTGTTAATTCAGTGCTAATGTCAGACTTTGAAATGTATCCTGAAATCCTTTTTGTAACTTTGCCAAAAGTACATATTTTTTTTTAAATTATGGTAATAACATTTGAACTTTCACTTTTGCAGGCATCAATAAATTTACAAAGAAGCTTCGAAGTCCATATGCAATTGACAACAATGAGCTGCTTGACTTTCTATCCAGAGTTCCTTCAGATGTGCAAGTGGTGTGTATATTTTTTCAAGTGTCCTTTTTCAAGTTGATTTGATTAATTGGCATCATGACTTTCTGGGTTTTTTTTTTTTTAAATTTAAAGCAGTTATTTTGATTCAACATTGTACTCTTTGGTCAAAGAAATTGCCGGATGAAGCTGGGGATAGTCCATGAACCCTAAGGAGGCTGCTAGACCTTTTCCCAGTGAGAAAGTTGCTACTACTTTGGTTGTGCCTTTGAGGATCCTTAGGAGCAGACTGTAAACAACCAAGTAGTTGGGAGTTGGTAGCAGGTGCTGGAGTTTGTATTAAGCGCCGTGTGAATCTGATTGGGATAAGGCACCATGTAGGAGACGCAGGAGCTGAGGCCGTTGGGACATGCAGATTGGGCATAAGAGGGTTGAGAGATGACAGGAGCTGCACAGTGGAGAGCAGCAGCAGGAGGTTTTTCTTATCGGATGTGACAAGGTGAGACCATATCAACTCCCGAATTCACCCGTGGGTGGTCCAGTGGCCATGCACAGTCAGCGGTGGGGTAGAGCTTGAATTTCTCGTGTCTCGTGGCTCTTCAGCCTTCCCCTCCCATTCCTGTGGTGAAAGTTTTTGTTGTGGCCACAGTTCACCCATGATCGTAAACTCCTTTAAAAATAATCCAGCTATGAATTATGAGCTTTCGGAATGCAGCACACAATCTCTTCAGAAGGTGCAAGCATTAAGATGATGTCAGACACATAAATCACCTCCAGTATCACAAAGATTATATACTCCCCACATTACCAGGTAGTGGTTTCAGTTTAGAATTGCTACAAACAGCCGATATAGGTGCACAGACCCACTCTGGATCTGACCCCCTCTGTGGCAGACCTTCAAAAATCAGCAGTTTGTAAGAAACATAGCAAAGAGCATTTGTCCAACTTGTTGAAAAGGATACGGTTTATTCTCCCTTAGAGCTCATGAAGAAAACAGAGAAAGTAGCCTTTAAAGTTTCCATCAGCACCCAGAGATCCTTCCTGGAAGGATTTTTGGATGTATTGGTCACCAGCATCTGAAGAGGAGCCGTCCGTGTGCCCAGGTAGCCCAGAATGCCAGTGGCATCCTGACTTGTACCAGCACCACTGTGGCCAGCAGAACCAGGGCAGGGATCATCCCCTCTCTACTGGGAGCACTGGTGAGACCACCCCTCAAATCCTGTGTCCAGTTTGGGCCACTCCCTCCCAGAGGGACATTGAGGGGCTGGAGTGTGTCCAGAGAAGGGCAATGAAGCTGGTGCAGGATCTGGACTGCAATGCGCTGAGGAGCAGCTGAGGGACCTGGGGGGTTTTAGCCTGGAGAACAGGAAGCTCAGGGGAGACCTTCTGGCTCTGGACAACTCCCTGACAGGAGGTTGGACTGAGGGAGGTGTCGGTCTCTTCTCCGACAAGCAACAGGAGCAAGCAACAGGACAAGAGGAACCGGCCTCCAGTTGTTCAGGGGAGGTTGAGATTGTCCCTCAGGAACCATTTCTTGCTGGTTGGGGTTGTCCAGGGCTGGCCCAGGCTGCCCAGGGCAGTGGTGGAGTCCCCATCCCTGGAGGGTTTTCCCAGCCATGTGGAGCACCTGACTGTGCTGGGGGAGTGCTGGGACTTGAGGAACTCTAAGGTCTCTTCCAACAAAATCACAGATTCTTACTCCAGACTTGTCCTTCTGTCGCTGTTAAATCACAGCTGCAGATGCCATGTCATTTGCAGGGGGACAGTTTTCTCTTTCATGCTTTTTTTGCCTTTGGAAAAAAAACCCGAAGCCTTTTCCTTTTCTAGCCAGCGCCACCTGACCCATTTCTTTCTGCACATTGTGTTTAAACAGGTGCAATATCATGAGCTGAAACCAGATTCCACTCACAGCCCGAGCAAGAGGAAGAAAAACAACCCCGCCTAGCCAGCTCCATGTGTTGAGGAGACCAGCATCTGCAGGGGGAAGATAACAGAAAAAGCCTACAGCCTAGCAGCGTTTCCTTTCTCTAAGCTTTTTATTTATTTTGCCTTTTTATCTAATGGGAAGATTTTGTAAATATTGTAAAAAGGCATTACTCGTTGAAGATGATACATTTCGCACTGTAAAGACACGTTTGACGAAGGTTTCAAGTAGGGTTTTTTTTTTTCAAGTAGCCTTGTTAGAAACAGCACAACATGCTAAAGGAATCGATCTGAAATGGTAAACATGTGCTGCTACTTGATGGTCAGAGATACCTGAAATACTCAAATCATGCCGACTAAATCTACAAAAGGTGTAAATTTAAATCTGACTCAGAAATTCAGTCGGATTTTATTTGTGAGCATTAATATTTTTATCCAGTGAGTCACCATTACGATTTTCTATGTTTTATACATCTCAAGGGAAATATAATGTAGTGGAGCCTACTGCACTTAGGTTTTAGCAGAGTTTTTTTGAACTCCAGACGCAGATGTTAACTCCTGATGCAACGTTTTCCTGTGCAGTCGGGGCTACCTATAAGATAGCGAGAAACAAATCTCTTTCTGGAGCTCCCAAAAGAAGTTCCTGCTGTTTTTATCATTCCATTATAAGACCTAAATTCTCTGTCTTTCTCTCAAAATACTGCCAGGTTTGTAACTGACTGCCTATATCTAATTTTTCTATGTGTACCAGTAATCTTCATTTGTACTACTTAGTTCAGTGAATGAAGTTCATGGTTCTGCTGTAATGGAAGTACTATCAAACTAACTCCATATTGCTTCGGGTGTTGTGGTATGAACACCTTTTGTGCACATAAGTATTTTAATGTGGAAAACTCGCGGAAAATGTTTTTGCTCTCAAATCACGAGATCATACTGAAACGCTTTATGATAAAACACGTTATCTGTTACCAACGCTAAACATAGCATAGAGGAGGAAATGCAGTGGCGGTAAAACTGATACGCCGGTTTTATTTCCTTAGCTAACTGTGTAGTTGGTTCTTCTGATGCGATTGTGCCCTACTGCATGGAAACTGCATAATTTTATAAGTTACATGGAACATAGACGAGAAACGTTTACATTTCAAATGTCTTAGTGGCCACTGCATAACGAGTATTTGGGGATATATCCTGATAGCTGCATGTTCACTTCCACGCTCAGCTCCCCATGTAGTGAGCAGAGACTTCATTCCTACGGGGCTACCTGTGCGCAGCATTTCGTCGTAGCTCCCGGTGATGTTAAAGGGGATTTTTGCCCCGGGGAGAACGGCAGGACTGCATCCTCCATAGGAGCTGGTCCTGTGGTCCCCTCTGGGCTACCTCTCATGGGTTGCAATGGCTGGTAAAGTTATATTGCACTACTCTAACAATACTTTTTGAAAAGACTATTTAGAAATACTTTGCAAGCAAATGCATATATATTTGTCAAAAATTACGTGTTAGCCGCATTGCTCATGGAAGACCATCCTGGATTTGTTTATTTTATGGACACGTTGATGGTCGGTTTCTGATGTGATGGTTATTTTGACCTTCCCCTTTGTATGTGTGAAAGAATGCCGATCAAACAACTGCTCTGCAAAAAGTCCTGGACCAAAATACTCTCTTGTTACATCATGATTTTAAAAGAATTTATTTGCGAAGCTCATGTAACCACCTTTTCGCTGTGTGCTGCCTGAAGGGCAACATACTGCTGATGAAGTAAGAACCACGGATGAGCCTGTTTTGCTTAAAAAAAGCCAAACTCCCGACTTGACGGTGCGCGAATGTTTGTTGCCAGTTTTGCAGGTTTCTTTGATACGCTGCAAGCCCTGTACCTTCTCAATGTTGCCCATCGGTCTGCGTGCGGTTTCCTGTCGTGTTTCTTTTCTGTACTCAGTTTCTAATGTCTTCTTTTGTGGCAATGTCTGGGTTAGTTACGCACATTTACAGCATTAAACACACTTTTAAGCATCTCTCTACTGGGCATTGAGAAGCCTCTTTCTTTGAAGTCCTGCGCTATCATTTTCCCATGAGTTGTGCAAAGGGCGAGTGAATGAAATCATTATATTTCTGTGTGGAGGATTTCAGTATTTTAAGCCCCAAAATATATAAATGGAGGGGGCAGGATGGAGAAAAAGTCTTCTGAAAATTGAGGAACTGCTTTTAATGCCTCTCACTCAAAACTGGTCTTGCTGAAAATGGAACTCAGAGGCAAGGCTAAGAATGCGTGTGCATTAAATACGATTCTCCTGCCACAACAGGACTTTTAAAAATCACATTTTAAAATAATTTGTCAATGAATTCGCAGAATCACAGTATCTCAGAGTCATCTGGTCGGAAGAGACCTTTAAGATCACCGAGTCCAGCTGTTCACCCTGCTCTGCCAGGGTCCCTAAACCAAGTCCCTCAGCACCAAATCCACACGTCCTTTAAACACTTCCAGTGATGGGGACTCCACCACCTCCCTGGGCAGCCTGTTCCAAGGCTTAATGTCCCTCTCTGTAAAGAAATTTTTCCTAATATCCAACTTAAATTTCCCCTGGTGCAACTTGAGGCCATTTCCTCTAGTCCCATCACTGGTCACATGGGGGAGGAGTCCAGCCCCCACCTCACTACAGCCTCCTTTCAGGTAGCTGTAGAGAGCAATAATGTCTCCCCCGAGCCTTCTTTTCTGTAGGCTAAACACCCCCAGGTCCCCCCGTCACTCCTCATCAGACTTGCTCTCCAGACCCTTCACCAGCTTCATTGCCCTTCTCTGGACACGCTTCAGCACCTCAGTGTCCTTCTGGAAGTGAGGGGCTCAAAACTGGACATGGTGTTCAAGATGTGGCTTCACCAGTGCTGAGTACTATTTGCTCTTTGTCTGTGGGAGGTCCCTGTAGAGAATCAGTCCTGCCTTATGCCATAAATATTTCAACGTATCTTCCATTTCCAGATGGGTTCCAAAGTCAGTTTCTAACTGGGTTTTACTCCTAAGCAACTTGTTCATTCATGAACAATCACAAAATAATGAATCTCATCATCATGAGACTCTTTCTGCTCTTGGAAGTTAAAAATAAACAACTTTATTTGGGTCTGGTGAACACGAGTAACTTCACTGGGGTCCACACTTAACACAGGTATCAGAGCACTAAGGATCCATTGAGGCTGGTTGTCTGAGGGGTTCTAATTGTGTTTCTGCTGGTACCTCCCAGCACAGAGCTTCTTATCCTGTTTTTACAGTGTTTTCTCTTTGTAGTGAGGAAGTGTTTTTCATAATAGCAGTGAGCTTTAACCTGAAGAGCTACTGTACAGAAACTTAGCATTTTAAATCCAAGTGGAATAAAACACAAGTTTTTTTCTGTTGCAATAACAGAAGCAACAGTGGAATGACGAGAGAGTTAATTAATCAGGCTGCATAAAGTGTATCTGCTAATGTGGGCTCTAAGAGCTGAGGCTCTACCAACAAGAGGAAGAGCTGCTGGACTTTTCAGCAAATGCACTATGTGATGCTGAAGTATATCGCTCAAGAGCACAAAGTGGAGGAGAGAAAGGAAAAGTTACTTCTCCCATCAGCACTAGATCACATACCCGCCACTCAAAAGGTAAATAACACCTCGCCAGGAATCCCTGCATCTCAGGAGAAGGGCAGGTCCCACCCCTGCCCATCCCTTGCTTGGTGGCAGGAGTCCTACTGGCTTCTTTCCATGTCCGAGCCTCCTTCCCTTTTGAGGACCAACATTTTCCTCCCAACCTGGCTGATTTCCAGACTGCTGCACAGCTGCTTCTTTTAGAGACATCTCATCTCCCCACAGCCCCACCAAAACCAGTACTGAAAATTTTCAACAAATGCCTCCTCCTCCAGAACTTTTCTGAAATCTCGCAGTAGTAAAAAAAAAAAAACAAAAAAACCCCAAAACTTTTTACATTAAGCGCAGTTGAAATTACAGCTATTTCCAGTTTGGAACACTGGATTTCCGTTGCTTTCTGCCTAAGTAAGGTATAGCATAAAAGGCGTGTATTATCTTCTCATTCTCAAAGGTGAGATTCAGATGCTCCCAGATGAAATGCAGACTTCAGACATCAGCCTAGAAAAATGTGAAGGCTTTTACAAAGCATGACATTCTCTGCTCTTTCACTTGCAGAAATGGGTGAAATGCAGCTGTTTGAAAGGCTGATGCAGTTGGTTAATCAGTTAAGGATAAAGCAGAAGAGATGAGGGTGAGGTACTGCCTGGAGAAGGGGATGTGGACCCAGAGAGAAACCTCAAGTTTGTGTTCTCCCTCCACACCTGGTGGAGAAAGAAAAGATCCTTCATGCCAGGAGACAATATGTCCTAAACCACTTTCATCTCTCCATATTTCCCCCCATTGCAAATGCGCCAAGCTGCTTCAACGGGCCGGACTTGGCCTTTGTGGTGAGTACTACCTCCCTTCCTTAGAAGCAGCCTCTCTTGCACAGAGAAAGGACTTATTTTGCTGTAATTTAACAGGACAAATTCCCCATCAATGCATCTTGAGTGTCCAACTTAAATTTCTACAAGTTTGAAAATGAGTTCTGTTACCAAAGTGGATGAAAGGAATCTAACTATGTTTTCTCCTCATCAGCCTTAGTACTGGTTGAAATTTAAATGTCAAAACCTTTTTTATGGTTCAGAAATGTAGAAGCCTGAAAGCCTTAGTTATGAGTCATACAGTAATAAATATTTTCTCATTTTAATATAATCAGGAGAAACTCAAAACTGCTTTTCTCACTCAGCTTTTATGTAAATTACAGCAGGTGATTAAAGGAAAGCCTGAAATGTTGATCATCGATACATGTTTTGATTAAAGAGTGCTGATTAATATTCTCTGGAACTGTTTAATAAGTCTGACCTGCTTTACCTTGACATGAGGATACATTCCTAAAAGTTTACTTTTTTTGTGTAATTGCACATGATCTTTTTTTAGGCATATCACAAAAAAAGGCAAAAACCCTTTTTGATCCTCAGCTGATGAAGAAAGATCGCCAGTCAAATGTACCAAAGAAAGGTCAAACACAATTCTGCAACTCAAGAAAGTCCTCAGCACAGCAGAGACACGGAGCTGCTGGAGTGGGGCCAGAGGAGGCCACAGCAGTGACCCGAGGGTGGAACCCCTCTGCTGGGAGGACAGGGGAGAGAGTTGGGGGTGTTCAGCCTGGAGCAGAGAAGGCTGCGGGGACACCTTAGTGCAGCCTGTCAGTGCTTCAAGGGGCCTGACCGAGAGCTGGGGAGGGGCTGTTCCGCAGGGGCTGTTGGGACAGGAGCAGGGG
>NW_010392566.1:67461-72082 GCF_000710305.1 Buceros rhinoceros silvestris
GGAGTGTTGAGCAGGGGCTGGTGGGACAGGACAAGGGCTGATGGGTTCAACTGGCAGAGGGAGATTGGGACCAGAGAGGAGGGAGAGATTGTTTCTGCTGAGGGTGGTGAGACCCTGCCCCAGGATGCCCCACGCGAGGTGGGAGAAGCCCCATGCCTGGCACCACTGCAGGTGGGGTTGGCCCTTGGGTCTTTGAGCAACCTCTTGTGGTTGCAGATGTCCCTGCTCACTGCAGGGGTTGGACTGGATGAGCTTTAACGGTTCCTCCCAACCCAAACCAGTCTGTGAATCTATGATTTTACATTGAAAAAAGAGGGTCAGATTTGTATGGAGGTTACAGAGGGGCAGCTGGCACAGAAGAGCCAAACGAGGTGCAACTCATCATCTTCCTTTTCTTTTTTCTTAGAGCATGTATTGTAATTGCCACAAGTACTGGAGACTTGAAAAGCAAATGAAAATACCAATCAAATATCTTGTCATATCACACCACTCCTCGACATCATTACTGGAAGAAAGGAGGACTAACCTGTAGGGTTGAAAGTTTAACATGCTGGAACACTTTCTGGCAGAAGTTCCTTGGTTGACAGTGACCCATTTTGATCTGCGTTGCAGCTCCTTTAGGCTGCTCTGACCCTCTACCACCACCCCACCAAAAGGCACCTGAAAAGGGGATTGGCATTGTGCTGAAGTGGATGCTGGGAAATCTCTTTTCCCGTTACAGGTCTGGTCTCCCTAATTCCTGGTGCAGTGCGCTGACAATTTCTATCACTTGCAAAAATTTGCATCTCAGAAACCAGCCTGTCTATCCTTGAGATTCGACATGAAGATTTTTCACTGCCTCCTGGACAAATATGGTAACAAAAATGAAAAGTGTTTTCCTTCCCCGCAGGGCTGGAGCCCTGGGACATGTAACAAGCTCGACAAGCAGTCATACTCTTATCAGGAGGAGATGTTGCTCACAGGCACGAGATAATGGCTTGATGGGAAGAAATGGGCCTGGAGGCTAAAGCAATCCCTTCCTTCAGCTCCATTTCTGTTCCTCAGGATGAGAGTCCCTGGACAAACCTATTGGGGAAGGAGGAGGAGAAACGGGAAAGGGCCTGGATTGTTCAAATGGAAGGTTTACTCATAAATCCGATAACTATCAAAGATAACTTCAATTCTTGCAGGATTTTTCAAAGACTGGGATTTATTTAAAGGACAAAAGACTTTCTGCACCATGTTTCTAGAAGTAAACACCTCATTTACTTAGAAGGATGCTTACGGCAGTTTGCAGAGGCAGGGTATGCTCCTGGAAGGCTCGGTGGTATCTCAGAAAAGAGCTGGAGGGAAGTTACAGTGGATTATGAGGCTGGAACCACCATGTTTGGATCTTTCCTTTACAATACAGACATGTCCTTTCACCAGTACCCTTACGGAGAACCACAGCTCAAAAACAGTTAAATCCTTTCCAGCTACCACCCAGACTCCATCTGTTCTTGACTTCATTCAGACTTCGCTGATGACTTGCCGTGGAGTTGGTCCCACACGTGCCAATGTGAAGGGTTGCTTCTTCCTTTGTTACTCCTTGACCTGCAGTTTCCAGGTGACCAGACTTATGGCTACTGGACCATATCTCTTCTTCGTTTCCTGGTCACCAGTGATACTAGCAATGAAACCTCACTGGGAAGTCTTGCTGTTTGCCATGTCACACTTTCCTGCTTCTCCCTCTTTGTTTGGGTTTTTTGTTCTTGTTTTTGTTCTTGTTTTTGGTTTTGTTTTTGGTTTTGTTTTGGTAGGTTTTCCTCATCCACCATTTCTCTTTGGCTTATTCCTCTTCTGTTAGACCTAACTCCATGGCCATGTGGTTATGCAGTTTCACCTGCTGGTTTTGTGTCAGCACTTTAGGTTTTCCTGATATATGTCCTGGCTCTGAAGTTCAGTATTTGGTTGGTTTCTCATTGCTGCGTTACCCAGGGTCATTCCTGTCTTCCATTAGTGCTGCTTCTGTTGGGTCTACAGTGACTCCTATCTAGACCCCCCTCCTCTTTGTTCAAACTTTGTTGACGCCACAGTCCCTGCTTGTGACATAGTTTGAAATAGCTCCCCAGTGCAGAATAGAAGAATAGAAAAGAAAAAATCCAAGTGTAAAGGAAGGAATTTTCTTCTGGAATTTCTACAAATGTTTCTCACTATACACGTGTCTTGATGTCAGTTCTTGCTTTGGGAATATCTGAGCTTAGAGTTTTGCACTGCTCCAGTTAAAGGACTTGGACCTTTGTGTGACTTGCACCAAATCATAATGCCGTTTTATTGGGGAAAAAGAAAATTAATTAACATGAAACCATACCAAAGCAGAAATCCTGTATTCTGTGAAGGGGGGTTATGTGTAAAACTGGCAGTTGCAGCCAATGTGGGTTGTTTGGGCTGGCGGAGGATGTGTCTGGTGAATTCTCCATCATGCAGAGCGGGTTTTCACTGCACAATTTGCTGTTCATTTTAAGTCTGATGGTCCATAATTAAACAGAGCTTTATGGCTTTTGCAGCTGGGCTTCATTCTCTGCAGGGTGATGTGGAGGCTGCTCTTTGACCAGGCATTTTCACAACAAACAGTGGCATTTTAAAAAGGAATGAATTTTCGAAGTAGACAACAGTTACACTCGGATGTCACAGCTGTCACATGCCGGGAAGGTTAAAGCTAGGGATTCTGTTTACCTTTTGATGTAAGCTGTGATAAAGCAAAGGGAGAGGAGACGGTGTCACGCAGTGAGTTTGCACCTGCCTGTCAGCGGAAGGAAATTGGCTTCACATACCTCTGAGGATATAGAGTTGTGTGCTTGACGTGTGCTGTCCCGGAGCTGAGGACGCTCTGCACAGCTGACAGTAACCGGCATGAGACAGTCAGGGTTGTAACAGAGGAGGCTGAAGATGACTGAAGAGCTTTACAGAGCATCTGCCCCACTGCCCTATCTATCTCAGATGTGTGCTTTAGTTCATCTTTTTTGCAAATGCTCTTTTAAACAACCAATTTACAATACAAAAATGGTAGCAGTGCAAGGGAAGATGGAGCTCTTGGCCTTAATTTTGACTTTGTTGGGTTTTCTTCTCCTGTGTAATGAGTGACAGGACAAGAGGAAACAGCCTCAAAAAATCAGGCGAGGTTGAGGTTTTCCCTGGGGAATCATTTCTCATCCGTTGGGGTTGTCCAGGCCTGTCCCAGGCTGCCCAGGGCAGTGGTGGAGTCCCCATCCCTGGAGGGGTTTCCCAGATGTTTGGAGGTGGTGCTGAGGGACAGGGTCTAGTGGGGACCTGGCAGTGCTGGGAAAATGGTTGGACTTGAGGAGCCAACCAAAAAAGTTCCGTGATTCTGTGATTCTCCATCTCAACCTGCTCTAATTCACAGCTGAGGGAATGACACACACCACTGCAGGTTATCTGAGAAGTTCTGCACTGTTGGAAACACCAGTTCCACTACTGGTTCTTCACTTCATGTATATGCAACTCTAAGGTGTGTGCATCTGGTGCTGATGCTGGGCAGTAGCTGTTCTCCTTACTTTACACATCCATGCCATGAAGACAGGCCATGCATCTCAAATTCTCTCAAGTAACATTTGATGATGAGAAACACGTGCAAATTCTGATGTTATTTCCAAAAATGTGTTTTTTAGATCATGTCTCAGTTCCTCCATTCAGCACTGAAATGCGGTTGGCAGCTTATCTCTCAATTTCAGCCCTGTTCATCCTGCTACCAGAGACAGACATTTAACCATGGAATGAAGAACTACAGGCATCAACCATGTGTGGGCTACATATAACAGACTGCTATTAAATGAGGAAATAGTTTTTCAGTCTTAACCCAGAATCAGTTTACTTAAGCCAGAGGATGCGGGTGGACAAGTGTTATTTTAAGGCCTGTGGCACAGCCCCACACAACATCTTTGTTGCTAAATTGGAGAGCTATGGGTTTGATGGATGAAGAATTTGATGGATAAGGATTTGGCCAGATGGCCATATCAAAGGAGTTGCAGTCAACAGCTCAATGTTCAAATGCAGATCAGTATTCAAGTGGTGTCCTTCAAAGGCCCATCTGGGGACCAGAGCTGTTTAATATCTTCGTCAATGAAACAGTGGGATCAAGGTTACCCTCAGCACGTTTGCAGATGACACCAAGCGCAGCGCTGTGATTGACAAGCCTGAGGGACGGGATCCATCCAGAGGGACCTGGACACACTGAAGAAGCAGGTCCATGTGAACAACTTCAGGAGGATCAACAAAGCCAAGGGCAAGGTCCTGCGCCTGGTTTGAGGCAACCCCCAGTATCAGTATGGGCTAGCGTTGAAGGGATGGAAAGCAGCTCAGCTGAGAATGACTTGGGGCTGCTGGGGAGTGAAAAGCTGGATGTGAGTCAGCATTGCATGCTGACAGCATAGAAGCCACCTGTCTGCTGGGCTCAGCCCCAGCAGCGTGGGCAGCAGCTAGAGGGAGGGGATCCTGACCCTCTGCTCTTGACCACTCTGGGGAGACCCCCCTGCAGGGCTGGGTCCAGCTCTGGGCTCCTCAGCACAGC
Organism: Buceros rhinoceros silvestris; assembly: GCF_000710305.1. Lineage (NCBI taxonomy): Eukaryota > Metazoa > Chordata > Aves > Bucerotiformes > Bucerotidae > Buceros > Buceros rhinoceros. Next base: position 72,008 of record NW_010392566.1, read on the forward strand.
AGAGACACGGAGCTGCTGGAGCGGGGCCAGAGGAGGCCACAGCAGTGACCCGAGGGTGGAACCCCTCTGCTGGGA
>NW_010392566.1:72326-83731 GCF_000710305.1 Buceros rhinoceros silvestris
GGAGTGTTGAGCAGGGGCTGGTGGGACAGGACAAGGGCTGATGGGTTCAACTGGCAGAGGGAGATTGGGACCAGAGAGGAGGGAGAGATTGTTTCTGCTGAGGGTGGTGAGACCCTGGCCCAGGTTGCCCTGAGAGGTGGTGGAAGCCCCGTGCCTGGCACCACTGCAGGTCAGGTTGGACCTTGGGTCTCTGAGCAACCTGCTCTAGTTAAAGATGTCCCTGCTCCCTTCAGGGGGTTGGACTGGGTGAGCTTTGAAGGGCCCTTCCAACCCAAAGCACTCCATGAGCCTCTGACTGCTCTTGGCACAGCTCTTGGTCAGCCTGTTTCCTGGTTGGTACTCAATGTAAAGAAAAGTTAAGTAAGTTGTATTTAACAGGTAGATGCACAAAAAAGAAGCACGGGGATTGCAAGACTTTTGTCGGAAGCATACCAGGTCTTCAAAATCAAATGTCTTTTGACTTATGGAAGAAGGGGAAGGCTTATCAACTTAAAGGTTTTGATTGAGAGCAGATGTGAATGCATCCTACCAGGCAACCCCACAACTGACATACTAACAAGAGGTCAGGCAGAAGACGAGGTGACATCAAAACTTCTATACTTTTCACTAGTTCAAAGGAGACACAAATGGGAAAGACGATCTTATCTTAGTAGTTCTTCTAAAATGAAGATAGTGGTTCCACATGGACCAGTAAGATACCCTCAGTTTCTCACAAACGGTAAAAGATTTTTGGGGTCATCTCCCCAAATCAAAATAAAGTCTGACTCTGCTAAGAGGCAGGAGGCAGCAGCCAAGGGGGATGTTTGTGAAGGCCCTGAACAGCCTGCAGATGTTGATCTCTCCCTGAAGCATGGCTGGTGGAGGGCAGGTACAGACATGTCAGAGCTCTGATGGTGATAACCACAGCTCAGATAACGTGAATCTGACCCTGTGTGCAGCACTTTCACTTGAGTGTGGTGGGCATGGCCCTTGCCCACAATGGAAGAGACACCTCAGTTTCACTTTCTGCTTAGCCTGAGTGGACTCAAACCCGTGCTGCGTGGTTCCCAAGAGGATGATGCTGTAGACACAACACTATTCAGATGGGGAAAGAGGGGACCTAAGAGTATTGATCCTCTTGCAGCTGCAGCTTGGTGCAGAGGAGGATCCAGGACTGGCTGTGCAAGTGATGGCACAGGCAGGAAAGGGACTTGAGGCTGGTGCTACCAGTGGGTAACAGAAAAACTTGGAAAAAAACCTGGGAAATATTTATGCAATTTTCACGTAGATCTTGCAGAAACAAGAGTCTGCAGCAGGATGCTAAAGAAATGTCTCCTCGCCTTGAGAAGATGCTCTGGCCTGTAGAGGTTTCTAGGGAGGGTAATTTTGGAAGATAAGCACAATGTTTGTTCTGCTTTCGGGTTAGAAGGGACCCCAGGGATCCTCTGGTCCAAGCATTCTTGGGAAAAGCCTAGTCTAGAGAAGATGGCCCAGCCCCCATATCACTACACAGAAGCCTAGAGGGAACCTGAAAGCTCCTCTTTGGATTTGGCACTTGTTGGCCAGATCAATGCATTACTCATCTGTTACTTAACAGGCCTTTACTTCAGGATGCTGCACAGTGTACAAAAAACAAAATTTGTGCTTAAATTCGTAAAAGGGAAATATTTGAAATATCAGCCCATTTGCATATTTGTAGTCTGTCAGGTGAAGTCCTCCTGCAGCAGCCCAGCAGCGTTGGTTTCACTGACAGGTCGCAGTCACTGAAAGTGAATGAGATAACACCTTATCAAAGCATTGTGTCTGAAGCCTGGTGCTGCGGTGGCACAATCTGCACTTGAAAAATTTGTCAAAAAAACAAAACAAAGCCAACACCCCACACACCACCCCACACCAGATGAACCTTAATCTAGTAATGGTAGTGAAGTCCCTATAAATACAGCTATGATAGAGCCTGTGATAACTGTGGCCATCTTCCAACCTTGTCATTTCAATGCCCTGCCTGCTTTTTTGAGTGGTTTCCATTGGGCAACAGGAAATTTTTCACGTTCTGTGAACACTCCTGAGATCAGAAGGGGTTGATGGAGGAGATACATTATCGCTGGTCCACATGGTACCCAGATGAAGTTCAGTGTCTGGTAGTTCGAGAGCCATTGTAGACAGCATGTCCATCGCACGGAGGTGGTGTGCTTTGGAAGTGGTGACTGCTTGACCACCTCAATCATCAGATCATCTTTGTTCCCAGAGCAAAATTTCACCAGGAATGCACGAATACATTGGGGCAGACAGAATTAACTACATCGTTAAAGAAAACTGGAGCCAGGGTGTTACTAAGGAGTGTAAAATGTGAAATATTAAGACTAAATAGGTAAGTAAGACAAAAACCAAACCAACATGCTGAATTATTGATAGCATGGTTTTATGATTTTTTTTAATACGCATCCCTCTATAGTAGCTTGATTTTGTATTTTTTTTCTTTTTTTACTGAACTTCCCTCATTGCCCAAAGCACAGGTGAGCTGGTATATACATAGTTTCATACATTGGCAAAACATCTTCTGCTTTTAAATACAAGAGTGAGGTGATTTAGGTGCACAGGGAGTTAAACAAGGATGAGACCTTCCTCGGCTCTCCTGAAAACCTGAGACATCCAGCAAACAAGTACTAGCGCATTTAGGTAAGACAAGAATTAGATTATGACTTCAGCTATGTGCAAGTGACAAGCCACAATACATCAACTCCCCCGTTTGTGAGCAGTTTGCGTGAGTTGATTGTTTGCTCTCCACTGTTTTATTTTCCCTTCCCCTATATTCAAGATTAATAATGGATTTCCAGCATTGATATGGTAGCTCTCCTGAAAGATTCATGAACCACCACTGAAAGAACCATGAAGCTGGGTCTCAATTTCTTAAACAGACTTGAGTGCGGGTTTTTTGTACCATCCTTTCTTTTGTCCTCTTCCCCTCCCTCTCCAGCCAGCAGTTTCTTTGCCTGTGGGTGGTAACAGTATTTCCTGATGTCAAAAACCAACAAAATACTCTAATTTTCCTTTTTTTTAAATGTATATTATCACCAGCTTTAGGCAGATAGAAGTGCTTTTGCTTAATACTTCTCATTATTTTTGGAGCAGTTTAATCATGCTCTCGAAACTCCTGGTAGATTGTGTTACTGGAGCTCTTCAGCTTTACTGGTCCATCTCTTCCTCAGGAGGCTGTCTTGCCTGAGAGCAGGACAAAATCTGCTTGACACTCCTCAGCTCAAACTTCTGTTTTTAAAAAAGGCATTTTGCATTTACTCAACCGCCTAAAACACAGTAGTATAATAGTATCTCTTGATATCTTCACTTAGAGCAGCTTCTTAGACAAACCAGAAGCCTTTATTTTTTTCCCCACAGAGATTACAAGTTTGGTTGTAAATTAGGTGCATTTTCCTTATCTCAATATGAGAGCGGAGATGAGTATTTGCAAAGTGTAATTTTTAGAGCTGTTTTCCTGAAGAAGCATCATTTCATATCCTGGTAAATGTGATGATAAATTTATGAAGTTGTATCTATCTTTATATATTACAGTTTGATGAACATCGTTATTTTATGTGCATTTAATGGATTCAAAAAGGAGTTTAAAATCTGACAGATTTTGAACAGTATGCATTTGGGAATAATCGTTGAGCATGAGATGTGTGGTGTTCCTACAGGGCTGGCACTCAGACCGGCATATTTCACAGTAAATACATGGTCATCTGTTTTTATATCTGCACATGGCACAGGAGATGATGACCACTCACAGACTGGTCTGGTTCAGTCACTGAATTGGATCCCTGTCTTAGAAAAAAAGTGTCTTAATGCAGCCAGTGCAAGACAAATGAAGGCTGTAATAAACTGGAGATGGATTCCTCTGAATTTACTGGTCATTCCTGACCACATGGGAGCACGGCATGGAGCTGAGGCAAGGAGGCTCAGTATGGTCTGTGAACGTATATGGAACGTATGGTCAGTCTGCCATAGAATCACAGGATTATTTTGGTTGGAAAAGACCTTTAAGACTGAGTCCAACTGTTCCCCCAGCACTGCCAAGTCCCCACTAACCCCTGTCCCTCAGCACCACCTCCACACAGCTGGGAAACCCCTCCAGGGATGGGGACTCCACTACTGCCCTGGGCAGCCTGGGACAGGCCTGGACAACCCCAACAGGCAAGAAATGGTTCCTCAGGGACAATCTCAACCTCCCCTGGAACAGGAGGCCAGTTCCTCTTGACTTGTCGCTTGTTCCTGGGGAGAAGAGACTGACCCCCTCCTCGCTCCAACCTCCTCTCAAGGAGTTGTCAAGAGCCAGAAGGTCTTCCCTGAGCCTTCTGTTTTCCAGGCTAAACCTCACCAGGTCCCTCAGCTGCTCTTCAGTGCATTGTGCTCCAGACACTGCACCAGCTTCATTGCCCTTCTCTGGACACTCTCCAGCCCCTCAATTTCCTTCTGGGAGTGAGGGGGCAAAACTGAACCCAGGATTTGAGGGGTAGCCTCACCAGTGTCCCCAGGACAGGGGGACGAAGCAGGTTTGATGCTAACTCTGCCCAGGGCACTCATGATGCTCCCACTTTGCAACACAGCAAATTAGTGCTGGAATTGTAGATGGTTCAGGAAAGAGCTCCAGGACTACTTGAAGTCAGTTTAGAGAGAGCTTGGACTCCAAGCTTTGAACCTCCTCTCTGTTATAAAAAATTCTAAATGGTTATTGAAGCCACAGGAGTATTTAAATTTTATAAGCTAATCTTAGCTCCTAAACAAAAATAAAACCAACAGCAAAACTCCTGAGCCTAGGCTCCTGGGACACGCGCAGCAGTGATATATTCGACAATGGGTGTGACCATTTCAAAATCAAGAAACACTCCGTACATCAACTGCTTGGCTGGTTTTGTTTGTTAGCTGTGCTAGGAAGTGGGAAGTACCATACAAACGAAAAGGGATTTTAAAAAGCAGACAGTTTAATCGCTTAATAGATCTCACTTTATTGCAATCGTGATTTAACAGGGAAGTTTTGCTCTTCTGAAAGAGAGCAGGTACTCTCTAACAAATTAGATGAAACACATTACTTTATGTTAAATACGACTGAGATACACAAGATTTTTTTAAGGATACGGAAGTTGCAAACTTGCGTATATATAAAACTGAGTATATAAAAAAAATGAATCCTATTAAAAGCGTAACTGGGAAATAACAGGAAAATTTTCAGTATATGATCCTTAAACCGAGGGAACATTAGAGAGAACTAAATTGTGTCACTGTATAATTAAAGACTGATGATGCACACAGACAATATTTAAGTTGGGGCTGCATGTGGAATATTAATTCAGACATTTGCTAACTTCTGAATGTTTCATTTTGCAATGTTAATGATGTTCATTTAGCATAGGTTATCTACTTTTCTTTACAGTATCTTCAAGAGATGTGCTTGAAATCAGTTTAAATAGGTAAGAAGGACTTATAAATTATTGATGTGCTTTATTTCCTGTCTAAATGACATAACAGCAAATAATTGTGGGAATATCTTGGCCATATAAGCAGAATCACTCTCTCACACCAAATAATGCTTTTCCTGCTTTCATTTCTATTAGGAATAGATACAAACATTTTAAAGCTTTTCCACATCCACAAGAATTCTTTTTCTGTGGTTCTGAGTCCCCATTATTTTAAACTCCCAATTACCTATCAAATTCATGACTAAAGAAAATGTTAATATTGCCAACTTAAATGCGTACTTGGCATTCTTCAGAAAGTATGTACGTGGCACTTCTTTCACCATCTCCTGCAACAGAGAATACTGACATTTATTAGTACACCTCATATACAACAGGGTTTTTTTTTTTGGTGTTGCTTTCTTGCTGGAGGAAAATAGAAGTGCATGAACAGAAGCAAATGCGGTATGTGCTGACCTTTTATTCTGTTAGAAGAGGCTGTTCTGCATGCATATATAAAAATAATAATCAGTCATTAATAAACACCCAACTTTTGTAAAGACGGTCTAGTTCCGAGAACAACTCAGTCTGAGCATTGTTGGTGGATTGCGATGACATCATGGATCTCTGCTGCAGAACAGCTAAATGGAAGCTTTAATGTGCTGCATCAATGGAACGTATTCCCTCTAGTCAAGCAACATCAATTTCCGAAGCAGTTACTATTCACACCCTTTCTTTTAGGATTCTTTTTTAAATGTTATAAATTGCTGTTACAGAAGAATTGGAATTGGGAACGTTGCTAATTAGTACCTTCCTTTTGAAGGCTAAGTTTCTAAATTACTCTTATCTATTAGTGAATCTGTTAGAAAAAAATCAGGTGTCCTCATTCTGAAGCAGTATTTCCTTCTCTTCCCTTGGACTAAACTTCCCTCAGAAGCATCCCTCTTCCCAGACCTCATCCAAAATGAACTGGGCACTGGATCTCCACAAGATGCAAGGCAGGAAGAGTAGCTATTGCTGTACAAACGTGCAATAAGGGCTCTCCAATGTGTAACTCTTCCGCATCTCTAACCCCACGCAGAACAATCACATGGTTCAGCTGTCTCACGAGCCTCAATACCTTTAAAGAACAGCATAGGATTTTCTCTTTTTCTTAATTACTTAAAAGGCCCATCTGATAGATTATGTAGCACACAATCCTAAATTAGGTTAGAGGATTAGTTCAGAGGATTTATCATGTGTAGTTTGCATGTATTCACAGAATGGAGAACAAAATTCTCATATTAAATGGGTTGTAATTTTTAAGGAGATCCATACTTAGTGTCAGAATCTGATGCCCAGTATATACTTAACTGTCTTGACTAATCCTTTATAAATTGCCCTGCCAACATAACTAGATTTGTGCCACTGCTTCCACCAGCATCTTTAGCTGAGGGAATCCCAGCAGTGTTACCAGATCATTTTATACACTGCCAGCGTAATGGATTTATCAAACCACAGCAAGTTAGCTGAGTTGGAGCAGAGCCAAGGACACCACAAGTTACCTTAAGGGTGGGTTTGGCCCTTTGCAGCATCTCTGTGTGGTTTGAAAGCTCTAGTCACTGGTACCCAGAGGAGTTTTGCAAATCACCCAAGTATCTGGGCCAGTCTCCTTATGTGAGTCACCTCACAAACAAATATGACCACGAGTGCTGCAGGCTGACAAGGGAGGAGAAGATTTTCATGCGCCTTTGCGTGACCATTTCTATCAAACTTACAAATTCATGAGAAAAGCTAGTATATCGATTCTGTAAATATAGAACTGTATTTACAGAATACATACTGTAACTATCTTCTGCTTTGAATCTTACAAGATACAATTGATTTACAAAAAGTAATTTTAATTTTTACAGACCAAGGATAAATAAGACAAAAATGGCAAGAAGGAATTTTCTTTTCCCTATGTTTTTTGTTTAATGACAGGTATTTATAATACCAGCTTTATTAGAAGATATTAAAATACATAGGCACAAGCCTTTCTCAGTGAGAAACTGCTTGTGGTAGTGTTCCAACTTGGCTTTACTTCAGGGTCACCCTCTGGAACCCAAAGTGAACTATGGTGTGAGACGGGTAACAAAGACTTCCAGGATAGAAAATACAAAGTTTAGCTTGGGCAAATGGTTTAGCACCCTCCTGAGGTGGTCACAGGCATCCAGGCCTGTCAGACAGCTAGAAGGCATTGGTATGAGAAAAATTTTGCTTAAAAAATAAACAGATTCAATTAATCTGACTTCCAGGTTCTGGCACACATAAGGCTTGTGTTGGGCTGTGAAATCTGTATACTTTGGCCACTGGGAAAAAAGCTAGCCCAATACCAAGGGTTAACAGTTAAGATTCAACCCATGTGGCTCATTTGGAAGCTAAAAGCTGTTAAATATTTAACTGAAGAGTGGACATGTCTCTACCATAGTTTCCAGAATTGCTAATAAAGCCTTCATCTGTTCTCCAGGGAAGAAAACCAAGTTTGCAGATATTTCCTGAAGAAACTGTGGTAGCTTTTGAAAAGTTTCTAGCTCTCTGACATACATGTCTACTAACCAATCTGCAGTAAATGATTTTTTCATCTTACTGTTATCACGAGCCATTACAGGAAGTACATTTGAACAATCTACCTCTCTAAGAGTTAAAGTAAAGGGTGAAGACAGATTAAAAACTGAACAGAAATTCAGCAGCATCTTATTAAATAAAACCAACCACAGTTCTCTCTGCTGACTGCAAAAATTTTGTTCTGCACCTTCACAGAAGTTTTCGATGTTCTCTTCTGGATGAACAACATTGAGAAGTTCCTGTTTTACTGATGTGGACTCAACATAATCCAGTGGCAATTTTCCTTCAGAGTCCCTCTGCTGTAGAAGGACTGGTCCTGCAGGGAAAATATAGACATTAATAATAACAGTACATTTGATTTGGCAGACGAACTGGTTTTTGCCAGAAGCCAGGAGTGTGTTCCTTTCTGCACTAAGTTACATTGATGTAACTGATGAGTCACACATTCAAGATACAATCTAGAACATGTAGAGAGACCTTCTGTAACAGTTTCTTTACAACACTGTCTTAATTTTCTTCCCAGCTTTGCTAGGTCAAAAGCCAAGGATTATTATGCAGAAATGAAAAAGAAATCCAAGGGTTTATTCTAAAATTTCAAGTAACAATGCATAGAGTATGTAAAAACATGTTATTACTGTTGTAAAAGTCTACTAAGTATTTTATAGACCAGGTTGTTTGCCATGCTGACTCCAAAGTAAAGGCACATTACTATGATGGTCTTTATTTTACTATCCTGGATAGCGTAGCCAACCTTGTCCTAGGTGATGCAGCAAGATGAACTACTGAGGTAGGAAACCTTGTCTAGCCCAAGAGCTGAGTTTCAAAATTTGGCCTTCACAGACTTCTGAAAAGCAAAAGGCAATTACTCTAATAAACAGATTTATAGTGAGTAAATGGGATGTGTTTTACTGGTTCAAATTACACTGCACTCTTTGGGTATTTCCAACTTATTAGTATAATGGCGGTATTAATATTCAAATAGTTTACAGATGTCTTGGTAAGTTTAAGAAAGGCTCCATCAGTAGGAAAATTGAAGGCCGTTAACACACTCCAGGTGTTGTTCTTCCAAGATGAACACACCAGGAACTTTCTTAGATAAATTTGGGTTACTCTGCTAAAGTAATGAAGCCATTTTACCTGGAATAGATTTTCAGAAATACATTTAAGTTACAAAAGGTAATTAAAATTACGTATCCATTCTAGAGGTTTTAACTCTGCTGTGATTAAAGCTGTATTGTTTTAGTCCATCACTGATTATGCAACATAATTAAATTTTGCAGGCTGAAAGTGTTTTAGAGAAAGCGAAAAAAGTTTTTGCAGAGGCGAGCGCTATATTATTGAGCTGTGTAAACCCACAGCGAATGGGCAACGTGCTTTCTACCACAGCCTTGTCAGCTCTTCGACAGGCCAAAATCCGGAGTGTGACAAAGGCAAAGATAAGGGTACGCGCAGCCTCACAGGTGCCAGAAAACCTTGATGAATGCAAGTGTGAGTAGAGCTCTTCCCCTAGGACAAGGGGATCATCCGCTACCTATTCTTCACCACAGCCTGGGAACAACACACATCTGTCAGCATGATGCCATTTCCAGAGGAGGAGCTGGGCTCACTGCAGTATTGGCTACTGCATCACTTAGACCGATGGAACTGAGCCCAGGTATTGGCTGGGCATGTCAGATACGTGATTCCGTAGATACATAAAACACCTGGGAGCCATGGAACTGAAGCTCAGCAAACAGAGGTAGAACTGCAGAGGAATGTATTGATTATAAGCCGGTGCCTGCACAACAGGCACGGAAATAGCCTTTAGGGGGCAGGAGAAGACTGTAAATTGACGGTCTCATGCCAAGAATGAAATAAAACATTGTTTCTCTATCTTAATTAAGTAACAGGCCATCTAAATACAGTGCATTCTTCTGCCTTATGGCTATAGGCAGGACATATTTTATTGGAAAAATTAGGACTCGGCACACAATGCACAGCGATTAAACTGACACAGTAGGTCAATGGTAAGGATATCACAAAGACTCATTTTAGTAAATGAATTAAAAGAAGGAAGAGTTGATACCCAAGACAATTCTGTGCAGTTGTTTTTTTACAAAGACATGCCAAGTTAATTATATTGATACAGTATATTTCAATACAAGATACGAGTTCCCTGTCACTGAACAAAAAATATTGTTAAAAACATTTATCATGTGTCTGCCTAAGGGGTAACGTATCTTTTTTTTAGAAACTAAGGCATCCCCTCCCACTATTAGCCCTAAACAGCAGTTATCACAATTACAATATAGATTCCTTTCTTAAACTAATTACCAAGCTAATTGTGTTCTTCAAAGGCCATCACATTAATTTTCATAAATGCTGAACAAATTTATGTTGAAATACATGATTATATAGAGATTTAGTGATCTATTTTTGCATCACAGTAAAAATAGATCAAAACAAAAGAAAATCCTTAGCTCTGCTTGGTGACTAGGTAATCTTCATCTTCACTAATGAGTTTGGAGAATATAGTTACAATGCATGTTGTGTAAAATGCAGAATAAAAACATTACCATATTGGAAAAAGATCTGAAAATCCCAGCTAATTTCGTATTCATCTGATCAGAGTAAGAGTGAAAACAGTATTATTTTTATTGTGACCAGAACAGCTTGGCTTCAAAAATGTTTTAAAGTAAATATTTCATAATAACATTGTATTTTAAGCAAGTATTAAGAAAAACACCACAAACTTCACATGGACTCAGAACAGCGGATCATTTCCTAAGCCAGTTTAGCATAAACGCACTCACCCCCATGCTGAAGTAGCAGCTTGCCAATTTCTACATGTCCATTTGACAGTGCATCATGCAAAGGAGTCACCCCGTCCACTTGACTGAGCAGGTCTACCTCTGGACAACGCTGCAAAATTTCACGGACACACACTGTGCTGCCATGGTTACAGGCTTCATGCAAAGGCGTCCAGCCAGCATAGTCTGAATTATAAATCAAGGGAAGTTTTAAAACAGCAGAAGGAGTACTAAAATGTTAATAATGTCACTCATTAGACAGCAAAACACTTTTACTTCTTACTATTCATCATGGCTGCAGTGGCAGCTTGTGATTTCAAAACAAGAAATTCTATTGAAAAATGTCTGAAAAAAATCAAACAGCGTTTTTAAAAATCAATAGAAGAGGTGATGGTTAAAACACACTTTAGTTATAAATTAATCTTTACTCAATATTTTCTTTACAGTCCTCGTTTTGTATTGTTTAAAATAATAAAGACAGTTTTAATAGTATGAAGATAAACATTATTATCAAACAGATACTAACACAGATCTTTATCTGGCTTAATTTCTTAGTTCTGTAGAGAAAAAAGAATCACTTACCTTTAACATTAATGTCTGATCC
>NW_010392566.1:83848-98198 GCF_000710305.1 Buceros rhinoceros silvestris
GAAGCTGAATCAATCTCTCCACTTTGTTACTTATGCAAGCTTTATGCAGGGCTGTCTCTCCTACCATAAAAAATTAATAGATTACACTAGACTAGCCAAGATAGCAACTAAAGAAAATAATCAAAGTGCCTGGAACTAGGAGACCTGGCTATATGCCAGAAAATTCAATAATGAGTAAGATTTTCCTTTATCCTGTTTAACCATCTTTTAAGAAAATTAAAAAAAAAACCCACAGAGCTTCTGTTCCGCCAGAGATCCAGCAATGAAATTGTATTGCAAATGGTTTAACACAGGAATTATCTCCCCCCAGTTCAAGGTTTAAAGCTTCAATCACACTATAAAAGCACCAAGTGATCACAGAACACCAAAAAATACTGGGTTTTGAAGCAATAAAACTTTAGAGTGCAGTTGCCCTCCCTTAAATTTATTCATGAACCTACGTTAAAATGTATGGTTCTTTTTACACAGCGTTTATAGCTTAATTCAAATGAATGTTTCTGGCTAAGCACGAGTGCCTCTACACACTCAAGTATAATTCAGAACTTCAAATCCGTTAACAGATGGTTTGCTGTTTCTCAGTAGGCTGCCTGACTTGGCTACATTAACAAGGGAGGGGGGAAAGAGGCAGAAATAAATGAAGAGGTCCTAATAATAATAATAATAATGATAATAATAATAATGGAAGAAAATCCTGTGGGAAAAAAATGATCCCACACTTTAGTTACATGTAAAGCTGAAGTAAGTGTGAAAAACTGAACAGTGACGAACTGAGAACTACTGCCTATATGTAGACACCATTCGTCTCTGCATGATAAAAACTTCAGACCGATTCTAAATGCTGTTTTGCTTTCAATAAGTGATTAGGTTTGAACAAGAGCTAGAGGAAAATCTTGATGCCAGGTGAAAGATGATGCAGCAAACATCTTAGAAATGAAAAATATCTCAGGAGAAATCTCTCAGCCTTTGCGATAAGATTTACATGGTATAGTTTGTTATGTTAATACCTTCACTATGTAAATCTGTCACCTCCACACTCATTCTTTCAAAAGAAGATGCTACTCACAGTTTTGTCAGGGAAGGATACAAAAAAAAAAAGACAGGTAAGGACAGGGTTTTTTGCCCCAGCCCTTCAGCTCACATTTCTTTGTATAAGTAAGCATGTAATAATTCACATCAATTTTACTTGCAAAAGCAATAAAGAGAAAGGCAACCTATTTTAAAAATGCATGGTCTGGCTCAGTTACTGAAGCTCTCTTAAATCCCAAAAGAGGGTGAGACATTTCTGTCCTTCAGTGTTTGTGATACAATTCTAGTTTTAATTTTTTTGAAAAAGGCAAAAGCCTGCTTTTGCCAGTTTTTTCTAATCCTTCTCTTGGGTGTCATAGTAATATAGTTGTGTTTTAAGTGACAGAGGTACATTTCTGATGAAGATACAAAAAGTAATTTCAGCATGTAATTCTGTTCAGGTAGAGGCTGGTGTAAAGTATGATTTACTAAATTTGTGTAGTATGTAGGAACCAAATGAATTACTGCAGTGTTTTACTGCTTAGGTGCTTGGGTTCCAGTATAGCTAAGACAAAAGCCAAATGCCTTTCATAGTCTGGGCTGAATGCCTGGAAGAAAACAGTCCATATGCTTAACACAGCTATGTAACGTAGCATACTCCTCAGTCTTTGTTCACAAAATGTCTAGGACTGAAAGAGATGAAGACTGAATTATACTTTCAAATCAGAAGACGTTGATCCTACCAAGCACAGGTTGAGGTGGATTAGCAAAGTAAGTCAGGCAAGACTGGAATGAGCTCACACAAGCTGTACACTGTATTTAATATCTGGGAGGGGGAGGGGGACGAAGAAGGCGGCTTTATTCCACCATATATTCAATTCTTCCTTATAAATACATCAGGAAAAAGAAACATGAACTGTAAGAAAATAATCCTTGGGCATAAGCCATCATTTTAGTTCAGTGTTCATCAGACAAGATTTTTGAACCTGAAACTGTTGATTCTAACCATGTGAAGTTCTTAACATAAATAGGATATATAAAATACCTTTATTATTTCTCCTGTTCAAATCTACCTTTGCAGCCAAGAGGTAGCGATTCTCTTTGGCACATGCAGCCTCAACTTCTGCCTTTGCTCTAGGATTCACTGGCAGTGGAGGGCACTTAAAGATGAAGTCACTGCAAAGAGAGCAAAGGAGACACGTCTACAAACACTATTTCATATTTTAGAGATAATCTATATGTACTTAATGCTTTTAAATGTGTATACACAGCATACTTACATCCACTCATTTTGCAGTTATTTCTAAAATGTCTCAGTTACACAATTTCTAAGTCATTTAATTATAACTGTATTTAAAACAGTAATAAAATTAAATTAACCACAGTTAAACTTTCTCCAGAGGTAATTCTATGAACAGTTGAACTTCTCTATGTACCCTTTAAAAAGAATATTTGGAAAATATAACTACATCAGTCTGCACATACACTGAGAGGGAGGATGGGGAGAAAGGGGGAAACCCAGCCCAGAGGTGTTAGAGGTTTACAATGGAGCTTTCTGTCAGTTGCAGTAATTTGTAGACAACAAAACAGGTCATATAAAGGTCAAGAAATGTGTCAGGTCAGAAGCTGTCCCCCAAAGCAGAATAAAACCGGTGATGTTATAGGTATTACTCACGGTAGATCAGGCAGCACTTTGACTTGGTTCTGCTTATATTCATTTAGCATCTGTAATGCCCTTTGAGACTCAGGGCAAGGCCACTTCTTTTGGTTACTCTTTGCTTTGTGTATCCTTCTTGTCTTGTGCATCTCTACCTCTTGCAAAACAGGTGCGTAGGAACAGACCTGTTGCAAAAGTAATGTTTTCAATGACTTTGTATACAGTAAATTAAAATGCAGTCATTTTCGTTCGCTGCACTTGACAAAAAGCAGTCATCCACCACCCACAGCTTGCTGTATCTAAATTTTAAAAATATGATCCCTAAATAATTGCATCTATATACACATATGTATTTAATGTTCTTGCAATTCACTCTTCACGCTGGTCTCAGCAGTGAGTGGGTTGTGTATGAGCCAGAAACTGGGAATTTCTAGACCTCTCTCTTGACTTTTTGGTAGCAGAGAACATTGTGACCACTTTAGCTGGACATAGGACTGAAGTAAATGTAACTGATGTTCAGGTACATAATGAAAGCACTTAGAAGTTTCCCGCTCCCAACCCAGGGAGCAATTTGGTAAACACTCACTCCTCTCCTTCCTCTCTTCTAAGATGAGGGGTGGGACTAAGTCTTTTTGCATTGTGAAGGCAGTAAGCTGGTGATCTCATAGGTGCTCCCTCTTTATTAGGATAGTTTTGGCTTTTGTAGGTATTTTGGCTTCCTTTCCGTAATACAGAGCTTCCAACCTACCTCACACCACTCATTTTAAAAAAGTCATGTAAGTTTCTGCAGTTAGAGAAAAACATAGGAAAAAGTCCAGCCGGGGTACTCATCCAATGATTCCACAATGATCCTATCTGACAAAAGATATTTAAGAAGGCTTTGAGAATTTAGCAGATCACTGTAGCTTCTGCAGGCAACTCGCAATGGGTGAGGGACACCATACTTGCACTTTCTCTTGTAGGTTTACCACCAGAGAGTAGGAGTTCATTACCTGGACCCACAGAAGAGCCTAGCTGATAAGATGCTGAATGAGAAAAGCTAGCAAAATTGGATGATAATGTTTATTGCATGGAATGAGAAAGGAGTCATAGCAATACTAATGAGAGCCACAAAACCCACATGAACTTGAGCTTTCAAGCACTACAAAAATTTAAGTAGTTGCAGAGAGTGATCAGTAGTCACGGCAATACTAAAAATAGCGATTGCTGCTGCGTACGTGTTGGCAACATATTAAATATTAGATATCTAGTTGGTTTATTTCTGAAATTCTGATAGCCCTTTGTGCTCTTTTTAAACATGATGTATTCATAAACAACAATCCTTGTTCACAATAAACTCCTGTGAAATTCAGGTAAACTTATTTATGGGAAATGTATAAAGGTGTACATTCTTTTTTTCTTTGACTCTACCTGTAGAATTTTAGGACATGTAGAAATAGTTATGCTTTCCATATTCTTTTAGTTGTTAGTATTAAGTTACTGAAACAAGGCTCTAAGTTAGGGCATGTCATTACTGTGAGATCTCCCTGATTTGCCTGCATCCTGCCAGCAGTCATGATTTTGAGAATTTCTTTCACAGCTTTCGTCAGGTATTTCCTCACTAACTAGCACAAATTGCGACTTGAAAGCAGAAAAAGGTTTGCAAGCAGGAGAAAGTTTTTTAAGAGGAGAAATTCACAAGAATACACTGTGCCTCAAAATTGTAAAATCTTGTATGTAACAAATGCTTGGACCCAGTAGAATAACTGACTGTCACCTCTTGAAAAACCTGAAGGAAAAGACAACCCAGCAAAACCACACTATATTTGAGATTTTCCCTAATGACAAATGTAACATTGCTGTAATGTATTTCCATCAGAGATTATTACACTGTGATTTTTCCTTGTTAACTGCATGTAAATAGATTAATTACATTACAAATTATCTGGCAAGAAAATCTTACCATTGTTTTGAACCCAGATCTCAGGCAAAGAGAAATTTAAGTGCAGTAGTCTCTCTCTAAAAGTGGAAGATAATGCATGCAATGAGCATGACCTTACTTAGACCACAGAAGAAAGACACTTTCCAAGACTTTCGTGATTCCAATTACTTGTAAAAGACTTAAGTCTGACAGATTATTAAGGAAGAGAAGAGTAACTTACTATTTTCTGAAGAGAAAGAGGTTCTTTTGAAACATTTACATTCCTCTGTAAACACATTTTTTTAAAAATGGCTTCTGCGACAAACATTTGAAGCCAGGGCGATGGTATAGAACAAATGAACATTTTTAATTCACATATCGGAAAATCTGGATGAAAGCAAAGGGGAAAAAAAGAAGAGTCTTAAAATGACAATATACAAACCTGTACATCTAGACTTACCTAGAAGACAGCTCTTCCAGATTTTTTTCCCTGCTGTTGCAGATTCAGAAGCTATTCTCCATAAGATCTACTAAAAATGCTCATTTCAAAAATTTTTTTTATCATCTGATAGTAAGATCAGCTTCTAAGAGAACATTCAACAGATTTTAAATGACAAAGCACCACTTTTGAAGTAAAACTTTTTAAGAAAATGCTCTAAATACGATCTTATGAAAGTTACGCCTTCATTTTGAGAATCCAATTATTTATTTGGGAAGTTGGGCAATCTTAAAACCTGTAGGTAACACAATACAAACACAATTTAGATAAAATGTGTTATACACAAACGAAGAAATCTAAGTAATCCAGGGTGACCTATAAATTCTACATTAAAAGTGATGGTAAGCAAATTTTAAGCCCAAATTGGATCAAAAAGTTCATACCTTTTAAAAAGAAAACAAAACAGAGTGTGGCAGAAGAATCTGTACCAATATGTCTATCTACATCTCTCTATCTATATCGATGTCAATCAGACATATGGCTGGCCTACCTCTTTTTTGGAGGGGAAAGGAGACAGAATGTCTGATTTATCTTAAGTGGTATTTGTATTTTGATTCAAGAAAAATGATTTTGTGAAAATAGCAAGTGAAACGGTGGAAAGCAAGGTCTGCCATGAGGAAGAAAGTCTACTGTATTGAGGGAATATTCTGCTGAGAAGCGCTCATACATTAACCAATGAAAACTCCATCAAAACAGAAACACATGTTTTGAGAATACACACATTTTGTATTCTTGAGAGTGACAGAACTTAAGAGGAGAATCCTGCAACAGTTTCTTGGGAAGTGCTGTGGAGTGAACCAAGCAGTAGTGATTACCCATCACCAGATTATTTACTTTTTATAATCAGACTGTGAACATTGTTCTTGTGAGTGCTCTCAATGAAGGAAGAATATAGACAGTGTAATTTTCCATTTCCATATAGGAAGGTAAGAAAGTCTTACAGAAATTTATATATCCAAGATTCTCCTTATTATATGAAAGCCAGAAAATCCATTGGAGATGTGGCAACACTAGTAGCTACTAAAAGCTCCATTGATTTAAATACTATAAAGTTCCAAATGATTTGCCCTTCTAAGATCTACGACAGGCTGTAGCAGTTCTTATAATTTGCCTTCTGTAAGACTGAAGTGGAACTATTTGTCTAGAGTCTAAGATTTTAGTTTAATTTTTTTTCAGGATAGTTGTTCTCAAATGTCCAAGCAAGAAAAGACAGATGCACTTTAAATGAAGCCTATGTACATCTCTCTCTAAAAGAAATGATGACTGAAACCAGGATGTCCACAGAGGTGTAACAGCTAAGTTACAGTTTTCCCACTGTTTCATAATCATAACTGGAAGGTGGGGCAGGGGAAATCTCCTAGCAATTAAGTTTCAAAATGGAATTGAAAACATTCAGGAGTTTTCTTGAGAATTTTTTTTTTTTAATCTTTCGAGTTCGTCATCCCCTCATTGCTAAAAAGACAGATACCTCAATCGACATTCCATGTTAAATGATAACAGTTCATTTGAGTGGTGACACTTCTGTTTATCTAGTACATTTAATGAAGAGGAACAATACTGATTCAGGGGACTAGTAGGAATTTTCTTCCATCTTCTAAATAAAGTCCGTTAAGTCTAAGGATTTGGAATGAGACACTGAAATGTTTCATTTGAAGTCTGTATAGGTCAAGGAGTTCAGCATAGGTTTTGGACTTAGGGCTGAAGTTCCTTTAGCAAACAAGAGCAAGGTTATGGAGTGAAAAATTTCACCTGAGCACTGGCTAGAGCTAAGGTGTCTCCAATTGCCCCTCTGAAGTTATGTCTTACTACGATATGCTTGAAGCTCTTTCTAAGCTTAAGAGGGAGCTCCAAAGATTTTTTTTCTTCTTCTGACTTGTGTATTCTTGCTTTCACATTAACATGTATTTATTTAGAGGGATTTTGATAAGAAAGCCTCTTCTTTTTGGTCTTGAGACAGAGAAACAAACAGACACATACACATGATAGAACAGTTTCCTGCATGTGTACACATCATACACGTCATAAGACTGCCCAGCTCCCAACAGAAGGTAAAACATAACTTGAAAGTAAACCAAGGATTTTAGTTCTGTGTATCTGATTAAAACACTTTGAGAGGCCTTTCAAACACTCACCATCACATGAAATAGCAAGGTACTGTGCCAAACCATCAGCTATTTGATGAAACATATTTTTGTCCATAAGCAAACTTGAGACGATCCAATATTCCACTACAGTTCCAAGAATTGCACTTAACAGACCTGCAATTTCACATCTGAAAGCCTAAGTTGAGAAAAAAAAATAGCTGAAGACCTGTACTGTATAAGAAACTTATCCTGATCATATACCAGTAATAACACTAAAGACCTTTATCTAAAAGCCCACTCTGTTGCTACCTCACTTCTTCACTGGCTATTCTTTTTCTGCTCAAAAACAGCCAGGTCAACAAAATTAATATGTCATTGATGCCACATCAGTTAAGATTTGGCACTAAAGAAACAAAACTTATTTGAAAACATTCCATCTAAAACAATGTGCAAATTGGGATCCAAACTTCTAAGTACAAAGTGTGATTTCTTTTTAAATTGTATTTTGTTTACTGTAAGATTTCAAGTAACTGCATTTATACTCGTTAAACTTCCGTTTAATTTGACAGTTACCAGAATCTTATTCTCCCTGCTCTATTAGGACTGGCTTTTCCTAAAGATTCCATCATGACATTAAAGGTCCTTTTGTGACTAACCACATATGTCTGTGCCAAAAGGGAAAGGGATGCAACTTGTGAGCTTCCTGCACAGAAAAAACTTTGGCAGCCAATCTGTGGGATCAGGAAACTTTCTTCTGCTATCAAAAATTCCAAAGAGACCAGCAGCTGCAAATTTAGGAAAACATACTTATGGGTATTGGCCTTTTCTTTTTCTCCCCTGAACCTGCACAAAATCATTGTGTGCAGGTAAAATAGCCAAAATGCATTTTCTTCAGGAGGCATCAAGACAATATACTGCACTTCACCATGTTATCCAGAAAGTACCATGAGATAGACGAACATGCTTGTTCATCCACCTGAGCACTTCATCAGTATCGGCTGGGTACAGCAGTGCTTCTAGTGTCTGAGTTAGTCTGTGCAAAGTCAAGTCAGATCTGTCTCCTCAACACCTTTCTGTGCCATGTAGAAGTATTTTATGCAACGATTCTGCAGTAAGTTATTCCTCTGACCCCATGTACAACCACAGAACATTCACTGTTTGTATGTCAGTTTTGCAAGTGAGAATTGGAAGAATACGTGCACCACAGGAGGAACAGATGAAATGTATTTGCCTAAAGACACCTATCTAAGACTCCACCAAAGAATCAGCACTGTTACACTAGAGCACCTATCAATATCCTGCATTCTAGTGAAAGAGGAGTAGTACTGAAAAACAGATGATTTTGGATAAAAGGGAAATTGAACTGAATACGTACTTATTCGTCAGCTTTAGATTTTATCAAATTACTTAAAAGGAAAAAAACTTTTCTTCCTCTTGTTGTGTTTTCACACCACAGCCAGCTGTTTGTCTGATACTCCTTCGAGCACAATACGTCCAAGGATAATTTAAAGGGATTTTATAAGATTTCCACGGAAGCTGGAAAGCACCAAAGACTGAAACAGTTTGAGCTTCATCAATAAGTCAAACAAAGACATATAAGAGCAACAGAGGCTGCGACACAGATAAGATTCACAATAAAAAAAAAATTACAAAGTAATCTGTGGAAAACCTACATAGATACTGTCCCTACAGTTAACAGACTGACGCAAAAGAAAAGGAATAAACACAACTACCAATATACATTGTGTGGGGAGGCTGTATGATACCCATCACTGAAGGCTTTTAAGAACTGCCCCATCAAAATCTGTTGGGAATGTGACCTCTTTCAGCCCTACTTCCACTTACTCTATTAATTTGGTTTGCCCCTTGCTTTACTGTATCATAACACTTTATTACGGGATCTTGTAATTAAAACCCCCTTGAAAACGTTGATATGACATGTCAACAATATGAAAATATTTTTTTTCCACTAAAATTTCAGTATTTTAAAAGCCACATCGCTCCTTATCTTCTGAGGATTTTGCAATAGAAACTGAAGAACTAATTTAAAACATCTGAATTGCGTTTAAATTTCCCTTAAGTATGCATACCTCTTATCAGTAGATCCCAAAGCAAAATACTGAGTGAATAACCGAATTCCATCATTAGTTCTTTGTAGCAAATTACACAAATGCAGCAAATAAGCATGACTGAAAGGGAGGTAAGTGACAGGATCAAGGACATACAGATGCAATCTGAGGTAAATACAGATGTAAAGCACAAGGATTTACACTCTTTTTCTTGTTTCTAAACCACAGGCTTGTATTACTTCACCTATGAAACATTCTAGAAGGAACAGGGTGGAAAGTGAAAGCTGACCTTGGGGCAGCAGTTTGAAGTGGCTTTTAATACTGCAAGCGTTAATAATGTTTCGCAGTCAGATACATAGCTGCATGTTAGATGTGGCTGATGCACTCATTGGAACTACGTTTGCTCAGTTCAGCATCTCTGCTCACTGACACAGACGAACCAGACATTGCCAGCTGGTGTAGGCTTGGTTGACATTTTGGTAAAACAAAGGTAGTATAAACGAAGAACTTCTCCATAATATTTTGAAATAAATGGTTTGATGCTACAAATGAGAGGGAAATGCTCTAATTTACTGGATTAATCATCTGTTCTAAAAATATTTAAATATTAACATCTTAAAAACATTTTCATTTTCAACCATGAAACAATACAAACATAGTAATGAAAACACATGCAATATTAAAAAGGAGGAAGCAGCAAGCATTTCCATTAAACAAGGGAATTGCTACCATGTACAACAGTGCCAAGGCCCTTTCTTTTTCCCACTCTGTCCCCCACCAGCAAGAGGGCTGGGGGTGTGCAGGAAGCTGGGAAGGGACACAGCCAGAACAGCTGACCCAGAATGACCAAAGCGAGATTCCATGCCATGAAAATGTCACGCTCAGCAATAAAAGCTGGGGAGAGGAGGAAGGGGGGAACATTCAAGGTGATGGCGTTTGCTCTGCCAAGTAACTGCTACGTGTGGCGGAGCCCAGCTTTCCAGAGAACAGCTGGATGCTTGCCTGCCCATGAGACATACTCAATGAACTCCCCGTTTGGCTTTGCTTGTGTGCACAGCTTTGCCTCACTTACTAAATAGTCCTTATCTCAACCCATGAGTTTTCTAGTTTTTGCCCTTCTGATTCTCTCCCTCATTCCACTGCAGGGTGGATGAGTGAGCAGCTGGGTTGGGACTTACCTGCCAGTTGTGGTCACCACCCTACACCACGTGCAGCAAATTGAGACCCAGTTAAACCTTCCTTCAAAACTCTCTTCCTTGTTCTTATTGCTGAGAATCAAAGCTACTTCACTGAGAAAAGCAGTGAAATGGGAAGTGGCTGTTGAGTGTGTTAGCACACAAAGGTCACGTCAGTAAAGTTGATAGCTGCCTGCTTAGCAATGCCATTCCTACACTGCTGCTGCAGTTAGCGCTTTGCCAAATCAAGTACTGTGGTAGGGTGACAAAAGTTTCTGTGTATTTTACACAGATATAAGTTCTTACAGGAAATGTTTAAAGTCATAAGAAAATTAATTTTAACTTTTTTTACTTCAGATTACAGTTGTTTTACAGTCGTTATTTGGAGTTCTTTTCCATGTGGTTTTTAGGGTTTTCCAATGTTTTCAGGGCCATGCAGTACTCTGAAAGTGCCTAACACATATTTCCAAGAAAGCTACTGGAAATGACAGAAAAGTATTTTGTTCTACAAATTTATACCCGATAATGATAACTGAAGCATGGAAGGAAACAAATTAGAAATACGCCAAATGATGCAACTAAAAAATGCAAAGAATACCTTTTTCACTTCTTCGTCCCGCAACATAAGACAGCTTTTCAAAGGAAGGCACAAGTAGTATGAGGCACGAATGGCATTTCTGATACCATTTGTGACATTGTGAAAAGCCAAGCAATAGTTCAGTGCTACTCAAAGTTTTATAAGCAATATGAACATTCCTATGTAAATCCTAAAACTGAATTAAGAGCTTTGGTTCGAGGAACCCTCACCAGGAGTTTCTGCAACAAGCCCATTTCAATAATACAATAAATAAATGTTATTTATATTAAAATTACATTCAATATTGATCTGAAGATCTCAAGTGCTGGAAGAATCTTTATGTTTTTTCTCAGTGCATTTTTAACTACAAGGATATTGGATCAGTTTTATTCCACCAAGCTGACCTGGCAGGTGAACACAGTGATTTCCTGTCACTAATTTTATTCTGGTACTTTTAAGATAAAGTAAGTTAATTTAACACAAGAAAGCAAATGCACTCATATGTAACTTAAGTCTTTATAGTCCTTCAACTCTTTCTTATTCTTTTTTAAACACACACACACGAAAAGAGGAAACATATACAGATATTTTTCCTCCACTCTAGGGCTGATTTGTTGCAATCTCTTTGAATCACATACACACACAAAGAAAATATAATTCTAAAAAGAAAAAAAAAATTGCCCACTTTTACCACCTAGAAAAGAAGGTGTTAGATATCCTCCCCAAAAGAATTTAAATTATTAATCTGTATTTATTTACAGATATTTTCACTGGAGAACTCAGAAGTTCAATATATCACAGTGTTTGTTTAGGTATATCCAATGTTTCTTTCTTCCCACAAGCTAACACACTTGTGTAACCTGCAAAATATGGTCACCCCTTTATGCTATGTTATAAAACAATTTCTGTGCCCATGTAGGTAGTAAGAATACCCTAAGTAATTTCTTTCTTCAAGGTTTCTAGACAGCCTCGTGTTTCTTGCCAATGCTGTCTCTTACCCAAACAGCTTTTAAAAAAATCAAAACTGGTACCGTACCCTTAAACTGAAGGCAGAAATGAAAATATTGCATCCAATATGCTATACTTGACGATATGGAAATACTGTGGTTTTATTTGTGCATCTTTAAAATAATTAAAAAAAAAAAAGGAGAAAAGAACACATGGTTCTGCCTGATAGCTGGGGAGGATCTGCTTCTCTGGCTTTCTGAATGACCTTTTCAACTATGAAACTGAATTTTAAATGGAGTCTCTGAATATATGGAAAAATCAAGTTTTAGTATAAGAAAATTTCAAGTGCAGAAAGGCACAATGATGAGTTTTGAATGTAAAAATACAGTACTATGTCTTGGAGTTCTGTATTTGCTAAAAAATGCAAAGGGAAAGAAAATGCAATACATAAATCTGAAGTTCAAGAATAAGGCTGTAAGAAAACACAAAACACTACAGATATTATGAGGCAACAAGCTGCTTTTTAAGGCTAGAATTCGTATCTGCAGGGATATTGTACATTACAGTGCATAAGATCAAAAGTGGGAAAGCAATAGGCATCCAGGTTTTGTGCTGAAAGCACAATCGCTATATATATGTATATAAAGAAAATAGAATCTGAACAAGAGGTCTCTGTGTTTTATGTCTTATTCTTTAAGTTTATTTTTCATATATGTACTACACTCTCCCTGACACAAGTGATTATTCTGCTTATGCAAAGAATGGCTTATGAAAAAGGTACGCCTTACAGTGCTGGAACTTGTCAAAGGAACACACAGTAGAAAAAAATAAAATGGTGCCTACGCTTAAACTGCAGATTCAACACCAGGAAACATATGAAAGAGCCTCATTTTCCAAAGAAACAGAATGGCCACTGACACCAACTGAATGCGAACCTGCTTGGAGCTCAGTACCTTTGAAAAGGTAGGTTGTTTAAATATAAATATGGGTATAGAAGCCTAATTTTAGGCACTTTTTAAAGATCTTGACCAAGGATAAAAGGCAGCACTGTTTCAGAATGTCTTGCTTTGATAGCCCTCAAAAAAGGTAGGAGGTCTGGTGAGGTAAGATGAGTGAAGCTCTCATTATGTTTAACCTTTCTGCTTTCTTAACATAATGAAGAACTACTAGGTATTATATCGAAAGTGCTTTTTTCTCTGAAATACTTGATTTTCTATTGTTGTTCTGTTATCGTATTGAAAAAGTGAATGAAGTTCCTATTTATTCTGTGCTTTCACAATAATTTAAAAGCGAATGCGGAGACAGCAGTAAGTTTGTATTTTATGTGAGAATCTAGACGTCAAAGACGTATTACAAGGCCTCTTGCTTCTAAAAAGAAAGAGGTGGTATAGAGGACACGCGGTATCTTTCAGGTCAATGTCCTGCTGGTCAGCAGGTCGCAGAACAGCAATTAAGTTGCCTTCAATTCCATTTTTATGAAGAGCAAGAGAAGAAACCAAATGAAACTAAAGGACTTGGGAAGAAAATTGGGGCATTTATTAAAATAAAATAATGCATATCTGTAGAAAACAGAAAAAAAATCCTATCAGTTTTGTTAGCTTTCTCGTTCCAACATTTCATGAATACAATCACTGTAAAATAAGATAATCACCTCTTTCGTTACACCTTATTGTTTGACTGGATTTGTTAAGCTGGTGTCCCTAATGACTACAGTAATACCTGCTGGTAAGGGCATGTGAACCTTTGAACATAGCCAACAAGCTACTCATGATTCGTTTCTTCTTTACAGATCAATATGAGAATCTTATGGATCAATTCATTTCCTTTAGCAGAGCAAAAACCAGCATGCTTCACAACAAAAGGCAGCTATAACAAGCAGTTGTGATAGTTACATGTAATTCCTCACAAAGGAACGAACAAAGGAACTCCTTTAAAAAAAAAAAACATATGTCGGTCTTCGCTATTTTAAAGTATAAAATTCATACTCACATCATTTTTTCTGTTCAATTCTCTATAGGAAAGTATGACCCAATCTGCTAGAATATTTATGTGTTTGGTAAAAAGCACTGAGGTTTCACTTGCCAGCCAAAAGGTCTTCAGAACAACTGTCTGTGGCATGACTTGCTGATGCTGTGAACTGGTCCCTTCAACCAAACTGTAAAAAAGAGAAAGAGAAAAAGCCTCAACCTTTATGCCACTTCGATTACTATAGTTACCAGACGGAAACCTCATCTTCTGTCAAAACACACACAGTTTTGGCAATTTTTAAGTATGGAAAGAACAGACACAATTTCTGATGAATAGTAAGTAAAATAACGATGACTGTTATAATCACACTGAAGGAATTCTAAGATTACATAAGGTAAAGACTGCCTTTACATGTTGAGTTTGTATGGCAAGGTTTTGGTAGCGGTGGAGGTGGGGGTGGGGGGGTAG
>NW_010392567.1:0-12740 GCF_000710305.1 Buceros rhinoceros silvestris
TCCGCAAAGCCAAGCCGTGATGATGATGATGTATTCATTTATTTCTGTTTTGTCTTGTAGAACAGAAAAAAGTATGCAAGAAAGTTTTCTGGAAAAAGTTCATATTCTGCAACTTTTACTGTAGTATTTTACTAAAACATTACCTATCAAAGAACGGTAATGGTATGTGTTCTGCTCTATAGCAGCTTTGCTGACTACAAGTTTCCCACACACTATCCTCAGATACATAAATTTGTTCTCACCCCTTCCATTCCTCTTTTACATTCTAGAGGGACAACCATTTTATAACTTCAGACTTACCCTGAAGTCCATTTTACTAAGGGTATGTAAATAAATTTCTTAATAGATTTCATTTTGGGGAAAAAATCCTTACATCTTGTGACATTAAATATCAACAGCTGAAATTTGAGCCTTTTTTGGGGGGGATGGCAGCAGGGGAAAGAGGGTGGTAGTGCTTATATTTTTCCACTACTCAGAATATATCTCCTTTAAATGAAACAACAGGATGGTTCATGACAATATAAGTTGTGGTAATGCCAAGAATCACATAGAAAATGCTTTTAGGGTAAACTCACATGAAAAATATTTTATTTTCTCACCATGGACTATAGCGCAACCACAACAGAAATTACACATGTTAATCCATACAATCTCCTGTGTGGAAAATGCTATAGTATTGTGTGCAATAGAATCTTACATTCTATGCATTTAATTTTTTCCCAGAAA
This sequence comes from Buceros rhinoceros silvestris, assembly GCF_000710305.1. Taxonomy (NCBI): domain Eukaryota; kingdom Metazoa; phylum Chordata; class Aves; order Bucerotiformes; family Bucerotidae; genus Buceros; species Buceros rhinoceros. The sequence continues at coordinate 727 of NW_010392567.1, forward strand.
ATTTCAAGAAACCAGTAATTTCTAATAATTCTCATGTAAAGCCGGCCAACAGGCTTTTTAAACAGACTGACTGACAGACACACACAGAGAGATCTACAGCTTTAGAACTGTATCCTGCAGAATAAATTCCTGTGAGGAAAATCCCCCTTTATACTAAAGTTTCCGGACACTACCAAGTGCCAAAGTACTTAAGTAGTTTCTATATTCAGTAAACAGTCCCTCAGAATAATGGAAATACTGCACTTTCTCCCTTTCAAATTAAAAATGTGGCTTGTCATTGGGCTTTTATTTCTGCTCAAGAGATTAATAAATTACTTCTTAATTATAAAGAAGGCTACTGTTTGGTGGGTACGAAATAAGTTTTTCTGAAGAAAAGCCCTTCTTCTAGACATCGTCATTCATTGCAAGTCACTGCAGAAGTGTCTCACCAACACAGAAACGCAAGGCCAGACGCAGAAAGCGCCTATTCTTCGAATCCTATTTCTTCGGAAAAGGATTCGAAGGATTCGGTACCAGCTTACTGGCCAGCTTGAGACACTTGCTCTTACCATGGTTCAAGGAGAGAAAGCAAGCTCTGGAAAGGAGGACTAGGGACTGCCCAAGAGACCGGGCAAGCTTCTGGGGAAGAGGGCAAAAGAAGTCATGAACCGCGATATGAGCAGCACTGGTTTTACACACCAAACATCACCATTCCAAAGTATAAAGGACAGTTACAACCCTAATTTAAAAGCACAGCCTAATCAGCCTGTGAGAGACGTATCACAGTGAATTGTTAATACTGACGTGTGTGTTTATTCTCATCTATAGATCTGAAGGAAGACTAAAAGTTTATTGGGAGAACATATGAATACTTACGAGACATGTTAGTACCTATCTCTACCCATGGAGCCAGTGTTTATTTTTTGATTCCATATTAATGGAAGCAAGGAAATGGAAAGTGACACGAATTAATCACGCTGAACATTGATGGAATTTAGGTAGGAATATAAAGTAATACTGAAAACATTTGCATATGTATGTAAATAAATAAGTACCTACAGCTAGGCTAACAGTATATTAGCTAGAAGGATCAAAAATGAAAGAATTAGAATTTTCTATTAAGCTTATAAAATATTAATACCTCTGCAATATTTCAGTAAATGCATTCTGTTCATATTTATTTTCATTATGCTCAAATATAGAAATAAATTATCTTCAGTCACTATAAGTCTAATTTTTAATTTTTTTATGCGAAACCAACAAGTGAAATTACCACAGGAATGTTGGTGTTTTTTGTAATTTATTGTGGTAGCCACTTGCCAAAAATATATCTGGAAACAAATTTGAAGACAAGAAGGAAAAAAAAAGAAAAGAAATCACACATTTACGTTCTACAATACTGCAGACCTTGAAAGGCGACCTCGACAAAAAACCGATCTATTCAGTAACCAGAGTGTTTAGGAAAGTTATCTGAAGACTTCTTGTAAGCGTAGGAGCATCTTGACAGAAGACAATTCAGCTGAATCTGAATCTCAGATGAAAGACTTGCAATTTATAAATATCAATGCCATACTAATATAAAGGTAATAGTGTCTGCACATATGGGAGAAGATTTATTAGTCTCTAGAAATCTGACGCTTGTATTACCCAGACTGATAGCTGAACTTCACAATACACCTAACTTCCAGCAGACATTCTTACCTATTCTCACTGCCCTTGCTCAAACCTCCACTGACCAGCTGTTCATTTCCACTTCATCTCCCGCACCCTGGCTAGCACTTATGTGACCACATGATGATGGATCAGCTCTGACACGAGAACAAACTCATAGCCTATTTTTCTTGGATCAGTTTTCCATTATATTCAGACTGGTGCTGCTCAGTTATTAGCCCTTAAATTGGAAAGGAAGAAGGAAAATAAGCAAAAACATCCCTTGCAGCAGATTCTATGGTGAGATTCAGTAAAATCAACCGACAGAAGTGTGATACCTACAGAAACCAAGCATACAATTGGAAGGATTGGGATATTATTCTTTCAACTTCTGGTGTTTCCTACCATTCAAGAATTGGGAGGAATGCTCAAGATGGGAAGCAGAATACAAAGGAGTGAATTTCTGGACACACGTTGGTAAATAATGCCACTCATTGATAGAGCATATTGTGGATGCAGAAAGTGTAGATTGATTAAAATAAAAAAACCACAAAAACTTATTTTTCCGATTTGCAGAAGGAAACCAAAAAAGTAATAAATCCATCAGCGTTTATAAAATACAAAGATAAAACTTCAGCTTGGAATGCTCAAAGCCAGCAAATTACTGTAAATCATGAAACTGTGCTAGGAGTCTAGTGTCTTTTCCAAGGCATCTGCTACTGACCACTATTAAAGACAGGATTCCATAGGAGACGAACAGATCAGTTGAACCAGCTGATGGTGCTTCTCATATTTTTAGAAATAAGTGATTGTTATTATACCATTATACTTTTATGACCTTATGGAGAAATCTGCAAGCATTACAATGGAGCAGGCAATACAGCTCACAATAAAATTTCAGGAAAATTAACATCTAACTTCTGGCCAAGCACTTAAACACATGCCTAATTTTAAGGTTATGCATAATTCATGTTACTTAAAAAAAACCTGCACATTTAAATCACAAATAATGCTCAAGTGCTTTGCTGCAGCAGCAAATGACCCAGAGGATAGCATGGAACTACTCATAACCTTCCTTACTTTTCAGTTTTAGGTTAACCTCTGGCTTCTTATAAAGGAGAGGTTTTGAACACAATTGACTCTGCCAGTGTCTTAGAGATTGGACACAACTTTAACATAATGACAGCACCACTAATGCTTTTTTTTTTAAAAATGAAACCAAATAATTTCTGTCACTTTTTAATAAAAAGGGCATCACTGAAGTAATTGAGAATATGAAATACCAACAATAAACCATGTCTCTCAGCATCACATCTACATGCCTTTTAAATACCTCCACGGATGGTGACGACTCCACTTCTCTGCACAGCCTGTTCCAATGCTTGATAAACTGCAGTGAAGAAATTTTTCCTCATATCCAGCCTCAACCTCCCCTGGCACAACTTGAGGCCACTTCCTTTTGTCCTGTCACTTGCTACTCGGGAGAGAGTCTCACACCCACCTCTCTACAACCTCCTTTCAGGTAGTTGTAGAGAGCAATAAATCTCCCCTAAGCCTTCTTTTTTCCAGGCTAAACAACCCCAGTTCTATCAGCTCTTCTCACAGGATTTGCTCTCTAGACCCTTCAATAGCTTTGTTACTCTTCTCTGGACACGTTCCAGCATCTCAAATGTTGTTCTTGTAGTGAGGGGCCCAAAACTGAACACAGCATTCGAGTATTGTATGACTGTATGTTAATATTTATCAATGAACTACATTAATTGTTATGCATATGCAATTTCCACACTAATTCTTTGGGTACAGTGCACTAAAAGGTCTCAATTGCTAAGGTACTATATGATAAAAAGTACTCTTTAAAACTTTTTTTTTCAGTGCTAAAAAATGTTCTTCCTCGGACCTAATAGAAAACAGCTACTGAAGGCATATAAGTCCTATAAACAACCTGTATTCTGTGCTATGTTTAAACACATTTCTTGTAATATGGAAACTTCTCTCAATGCACAGCAAACCAGACACATTATTGGGCAAGCAGAAACAATTTAAAAACCATTCTACTTCCTTTGCTTGTTATGTTAGTTACCAGCTCCCTCTGAAAACTCATTTCAAATCTCAGTCAATGGCAACATCGGAAGAAATAAAAGACCTTCAAGGTTAAAAATTCAGCATCTTTTTTGCAGCAACTGACTAAGCTGCTCCTAACCTGTACAACATGTTAGTTGGGAAAGCAATTTCTTTCTGAAGCAGACAAACCTGCATATTGTGTATCATGGCCGTTGTTATGACTGCATTTAAACCGCTAGAAAAGCCAACTGCTTCATTTGGGTGCTTAACTTTTATACAGCTCGTACCATCGTGACAAGCAGGCAGCCGCTGCTGACAGAACCTGCACCTGTGCAGCTTGTGTGTGTGGCATAAGGAACAGTCAGTTTTATACCCTGTATTATTTTGCTCCTCTAGGTAGAATCCAGCTGCACTCAGCAGCTCCATCTTTCAGACCTACTCTTCAGAGACTGTGACCTACACAGTCACACTGCAACAAATAAACTCTGCTATGAACACTGCTTGGCTCAAAGAGCAAGCTCTGCTGGCAAAAGAGCTTTGAACCGGATCTAAACTAGGATTTGTATTATATAAAATTAAGTTTAATAATTTTGTAGAAAAGAAACTAGGAGTGCAACAAAGTTTGAAAGCAATAATAGCCTTTATATTGCAAAACACATCTCAAAGCATTTAAGGGTACACCAACTGGGACTTTTATAAATTGATTGAACTAGATGAGCAGATCTGCACAACGTATGAAGACTAACACTATACTCTAACGTCCTTGCTGTTCTTTAATTCCATAATCATAGCCCTTCAACTTGGGGAATTTGGTCAAAGCACACCTCCAGTAGCTTTCCAGGCATGGGTACATCTTGGTAATGCTCACTCATCAGAAAACAGCCCACGCAAAGTTTTCAAACAAGCTGCTTCCCACTCTAACAATAATAATAATAAAATATACACTTGTAACCTCAAAGTAACATCTTACCTTTTACACATTAAATTAGACATTGGAACAGTAAGGATAGTCAGCTCTATTTTGTAACAAGTGGCTTAATGGAAAAATCTCACTTATTAGGAAGACAATTTTCCATCCTACTAACTCATTTTTGCAGTAATTCAGGACCACGGTACATATTACTATCAATTGTCATTAACAGTTTCATGTTCAACGTCAATTGAAAAATCACAGCTTTCCTACTTGTGATAGCACTTAATGTCAGATACTACATGTCACACAGATATCTTTTTCAACCCTTCAATAAAATTTATGGAATCCATTTACAGCTTTGTTCAAGTTGTTTCAGGGAAGGACTATTCAAAATAATAGCTTCAAAGAACAAGACTGAGAAAAGCACTATGTGATGATAATGCCTCTATAACCATACTTACAGCCTGAGAACCAACAGGCAATTAATAACCTGGAGAGCATTAAAAAAAATACGAAAATCTGGAATTTGTTTCAGATTAAGGGGAAAACTTTCAACTTCCCTCAACCTTTTATAAAATTACGTGAGTATTCTGTCAACAACTGCAAAATCTTGGAAAATGTGAAAGATCTTATCCAAAGGATATTTTTGAAGATTTTGTTGAATTTTATAAAGGCTAATCTGAGTTCTCGTAACGGCACTTCAAAAATAAGAACGTCAGAACTACACCAGCGTTTTCAAAGCACGTGAGAAATGAAAATTACTGTACTTTGAAGCACTTCACAAAGCACACAGTCGTCATCTAATTATCAATAAGGACTAAAGAATATGTAGGTCTTACAAGCGATATGCACAGCATTTAGGACACAGTTGTCCTGTTCGTTACTAATACAGAAGTGGTTTCACCTTCTTCATAACTGAAGATTTCTAATGCTTGAGAAAGCGGTCAAGGATTTAGCATAACCTTTCTGGAGTGCAACCTCCCATTCTAGAGCTGGGAATAACACACTAGGAGCCAGGCTTTCAACAAAGCTCTTTAGGTGCCTAGAGATTCAGTCTGAGTTACCCAAGCAGAATAAACTTAACTGCCAGATGCCTCATTTCCCCTAACTTCTAGTAGATATAATGCCTTTAAGAGGATCAATAACTTCCCCTGGAATTATTGTGCTTTGTTTGAAAGAAACTCTCCACTTTGTGACTTAAGGATTGAAGAACGACATTTACACTTGAAATTTTTTAACTATTCTCTAACCAGAAATTAGCAATGTTCAGGTATTCAAGGCTTCGGTTTGTTACCATTAATGTTGCTTATAATTTGGACACAAAGATTTCAAAATTTATTCTGTGTAGCAACATATTCTACACATGATATCAATTTTGGAAGTAAGCAACAATCAATATAAATACAGAAATCAGATTTTGGCTTTGAACTTTTGAGAGATGTAAACAGAATAGAGATAAAAATCATCTATTTAATCAATGTATTTAGAGGAAATGTACAACGAAAAACAACATTCAGTGAGATGGAAGTCAGAGGTATCTGCAGGAAATGGAGTTTAAATGGGAGCAAAGCCCAGTAATCATCACAAAACAGCAACATAAACAAATCTTTTTTCACAGAAAATTGTTTTCTTTGTGTCTGTAATCACACGGGACAAATCTGACCTAATCAAACTAACAGAATTTTTGTCATCAACTTCTAGAAGCAACTGGTATCTGCTTGCTTGAAATTGCAGAACTGCAGAGATTTTTTTAATATGATGAATCATTCAGAGATAATCACAGAGAATTAAACGAATTCTCTGCTAGTTCATTCATTAACAGCAAAATTTTATGTTATCATCCTGCATTCAAGATCCTATTCTCTCTTTAGATTTACACTGATGATATCACAATGTCATAAATGCTACATTAATGGGACTAGCAGGGTTTTTATAAACTGATTAGGCACTTTAAGGGAGGAATAATGATTTTTCCACTTGCAATCTGTGCATCTTTCAGTGATTCACAGTCACTGAAAAGGAGTAAAACATGGAATTCAAGTGAACATTTCAGTCACCTAGAAGGAAAGGGAACTTCAAAATACTAACAGAACTTCTCATGTTGCTTTCTTCAAATATCCAAGAAATAACATTTTTAGTGCTTACTGGAGTCACACATCACATGTTAAAGTTGGGCAAATAATCTATTTCAAATCACCTTGAAAAGGAAATACAACCACATACGACACTATATAGCTACTCATCTAAGGTTGCCCTTGAATATATCCAATTCATACTGCAGGTCCAAGACAAGACAAAGATGGTAGTCCTTCAGAATTTTGACAGGAACCACACCATATTCGTGGTTAAGAGTAAGAAGTCCACTTCCATTTTATTTCATGACATATGCTAGGTTGCACTTCCACATGCAAAATCACATGCAAGCCAGTTAGTTCAATCTCACAAAACAAGTCACGTGAATCTGTTTAGGGGTGCAAGCATATAGACGTTTGAGTACAGAGAGTGTTTTAAAATATAAACTTCCATATCAACTTTTGGTTCATACCAGAAAACAATCTGCGTGCACAAACTCAGACCCTTTCAAATCAATTGAACAAAAATGTATATTTGAGGAACACACTTGGTATGCTTCAACTCCTAATGAGGGTCCAATTCAAGAGGACCAGATTTAAGAGTAAAAGCCCATGAAATTACAGAGAGAGGATACTGGATAATCAGAACTAACTGCTATAATCTTCGGATCCATTCATACTCCTGCTGTACTACTTGAGACTACAGAAACAACAGACGTTTACAGACTCATGACCTAAGCAATGGAGACAACTTCCCTGGCTACCAAGAGTTGTTCTAATAAACAGTGATTTGAACTCTACCTATGTTTAAAAAAAGAAAAAAAAAAAAATCTTTGTACCTTAACACCATTTTTCTTCTCTCAGGTTTTGTACAAAAAAAAAAGAAAACCAAACCCCAAAACAAAAGTTAGCATAAAAAATTACAGTGATACTGAAGTTAATTCTGAAAGTTTCAAACATCTTCAAACAGAAATCACAAATGTAATTTCCTTGGCTTTGATTTGTAATGTAAACCAATTCCTGACTAACTAATTATTTCTGTCTTGAAATAAGACAATTTTGGTTTATCCTCTTCAAGACCTTGAAGACAATCTTTAAACTGAAATTAACTGAGTGTTAATTTGGTCAGAGACATGAAACCAAAGATCTTTCAAGCCACTAGACCTGCCTTGCTGATCTGAAGGTACTCTTCTGGATTTTCATCTGAGCAGATTCAAAACCTAGCCAATACTCCCAGAAATGTTATAGAAGTCCATTAGTAAAAAAAACCCAAACAAACCAAAACCAAACCCAACAAAACCAACACACACCACCAAAAGTAAATAAACAAAAACCCAACCCCCTAAAAAAACCCACCTGATGTGTAATGGATGACCTTACAAAGGAGGCCAATAAACCATCAGCTCTTTCTGGTCCTACTCGAAATGAAAATGAGCTCTTCCAAAACCCTCAAAATAATAACAAAAAATATTTTTATTAAAAATTATCTACTACACAAGAGGTTACACTTGAGTTTTAGAATCCAAGTATCCTGGCACCAGGGAGAGGAAAAAAAAAACCACAATCAGAAGTCATCTGCAGAAAAGTATTAAACCCTTGTGGAACTGCACACAAAAAGCTTAGAACTGCTGAGCTTTCATAACTGCCAAAGAAGAGGGGTCACCACAGCGGTTTAAAATGGAATTTACCATTATTCTTAACAGCATTTTTAAAGAACGGCCTGAAAGGCATGGTATGTTCAGCCATACTTTTTAAAGAACAAATAAAAAAACCTTTGTGTTAAATAGACTGTAAGAGCTTCTCACCTTCCACAAGCTTAAAGAGCAATGTACTGTTTCACACTGCTGTGACACCACGTTGCAGATCTCTGCACAAAGCTGGCTTGGTCTCTCTCCAGGTACTCAGTACAGCATATCCTGTATATACACAAAAAATGCCCTACTCACTACAACACTAGACTCTGCCCTTAGTGCTTTAACTGTCTGCCCCAAGAGAGTTTTAAAAATTATGTTATTTTATTCAACAATAAAATTGTAAAAGTCTACCAAATCCATAAAGACAAAGTTTTGGTAGGGTAAGCTGCTTTTGATGACCATGGAAAGTGAGAGATACAAAAGAGCACAAACATTCTTTCTTTCATTCTTGTTAATCTCCCTCAACTCTGGGTGGACACAATTATGTGTAATTCTATTATCTCATCACCAAGAGAGTCTGAAAGAGAAGCAGAGTCCAGTTTCTTTCCGCAAAAAGAAACCTCATACCACATGTAGCTTTCTGGTAACTCCTCTTTCAAAACTAATGTATTCTGACTTGGTAAGACCTTTTTTTCAGTACAACTGAAACATCCCTTTAAGCTGATGCTAGTGCCTAAAAACCATTCCAAGTCATTTCCTACCTAAGTTTCATTAAAGCTTCGATGTGTTTTAATGCATTTCTGATTCCTCTTGGTGACAAAAATATTACAGGATTCACAGCAGTTGCAGTGGAAAGGATAGTAATAATCACCTCCAACAGACGACCTTGTGAAGAGAAGAGTAATTTTCTCCGGCATTCAAGCACAATTTTTTTCAAATCTTCTCTAAAGGCCATGTGCCATTCTGGCTGATTTCGATAGCACTCTTACAGCCGTTATTGGGTACTTCAGCTACCGTGAACCAAACAAGTCTCAAAACAAGAAGAATTACTAAACCTTCAAAATTATTCTATTGTTTACTTCATTTTTACCATGTGAAGTCTAAGAGACATTGTTGCTATTTTTACTTCAGAAAGATTAGCTTTCAATTTTCTACGCAGGTAAGGGAGGGGCGGTGTGGGCTTGTGAGATAGCATATGGCATTGTCAGCTATTTCCTTTCTTCATTTCCAGCCTCACGTTAGAAATAACACCTTGTTCTTTTGGCTATTTGGTTAAGGAGGTCACATCATTAATCACAAAGAGAGACAGGCTACTTAGTTAACATTGGCCTTTAATTCTCTCTTCAGTGGGTGTACTGCATCAGAAATAATCTTCAAAAGACACAATCTGATCTAATAAGTGATAAAGATGCCAACAATCTTTACATGTGAAGTTTTAGACTAATATACCTGTCCATCAAAAGCATGTTAAGTAAATGAAGCATTCTATTATTCTCCTATAAAACGGATACTTACACTTTTCCCCTCTAGGCATACAATGACATGATTTGCTGTAAATCAGCACAGCTCATCAGCACATCAACTACCTACGCTTATGCGCAGCTGCTAAAGACCTAACCCTTACCGACAGATAAATCATGAGCAGAAATTAGAGCTTTCTTTCCTCTCATTTTGCACTGAATTTTTGCAAAGAAAAAGTGTAAGTCACAAAAAATTCCTTTTTTTTTTATGTTATGTCTTAATTGTGATTATGGTAGACAAGCTCTCACTTGCAATGTTTTATTTATTTGTGTTTTTTTTTTTTTTAAGACTTCTTGCCTCTGCTGAATAACATATGTGGGTATTAATGCAATCAAAGACCATTGCCAGCAACGAAGCCTACACACGAGAGCTTTCGTGGCACAATTTAAAGTGCTTCTCAACCTTTTGCAAGGAAAAGACAACAGCTACTCTGGGGTTGGCATAAGGGAATAAGAAAAAGCCTGCATTATTATTTTGAAGTCCTACAATGATATAAGAGATTATATGGCTCTAACCTTAAACACACTAATAGGATACTATCAGCTTGTTTTCTTCACCACATTTAAGTTCAAAGCAGACACAACAGGGAATCAACTCCAATGCACACATTGATGTACAGCTGACAACTGGAATTCTTAAATGCTATTTTTAAGAGCAAAGAACAATGCATAAACCTGTCCATGCAATTATCTCACAATAAACACAAAAGACCAAAGCTGCCAACTTTTCACAGAAAAAGGAAGGATAGTTATTTTCACTCATTTTAGCATAAAAACAAATCGAGTTGTGAAAGATGTCTCCTTGCACGTGATCATTCCCAATTGCATTAATTAGTCGCATGTATAAAATTCTACTCCCATGTCTCCTGACAATTATAGCACTGTTTATAGTAGAATTCAGGAACTACCTCTCTTTACCAAGAGCCTATCTGGAGACTAACAACATTACAGGGCTCTGGACTTTAACACCATGGAACTCAAAGAAAGGTGCTAATGATCAATAGAGCTCTACGAAAAAAAACAAAAATCATAACAAAATGTTAAGGAACTGGGTTTGACACTTTAACATTCTTCATCAATAAACATTTCTAATTCCACAACCGAAAGCGATTGCCAAGAAACGGATCAAGAAACAAAAGGCATGCACAGAGCTAAACTCATGCAGCCTGTAAACATAAGGCCCCTTAAGACCCCTTTAAAGACGTTGTTCCACAGGTCAGGCACATGGCACGATATAGTTACAAAGAGAAATTCAGCAAACTAAATAAGTAAATTTTTATTAACGTTTCTATGTTGACACTTACAGTGCACGCTAGTGTAAGAATACATAATAGCCTGAAAGGTTACCAAAAGTTACCTCACACAAAAGCCTCCTCCTGTGCTACCTGGGCAGCAGCTCTCCAGGCAGAGGTGAATAACTTCCTCACCTTTCTAAACAAACTTCTTTTGAGTTGATCAACTCCATTAGCATGGGGTGTCTTTTCTGTTAATTATATTTCACCAAATTAAAAAAAGCATTCTGTGCAAATGGATGATACTGATCACAAAAATTATAACGGCAAGACATACCAATTATTTTTTTCTTTTTTGAGCAGTGCATGCATGCCTATCTATGCATACTGAATAAATTGGTAAAAATAAAAGTGATGTCAACAATGGTCTACAAATTTTACAAACCGTGTTGGTCAAAGCTGTGAAAAAAGAAAGTTATAGTAAGTCTTTACTGAAAAGGGATCCCATAAACCTTCACTGTCTTATTTTAAGGAGTAACTGTATCCTGGTTTCACTGTGACAGAGCACGGAAACATCTAGCTGGTGCACTATAGGGCAACCTGAGCCTGCTGCTCAACTGAGTGGCACCGTTCCATGTAGTGCTGAAATTGAGCTGTAATCACTCACAGTCCCCCACTTCCTCCTTCTGTTGAAAAAATTCACTTTTATACTTCACGTTCTTGACATGAAAAATACTCCTCCACACATTAGCTTAAGTCTTATTCATAAAAAATGTATCCTATTTCCTTAAGGATCTATCCCATTTCAACACTGTAGTTATTTAACATTCCTGAAGATTCAATTAAACGGGGCAATGCTGTATTCCCAGCACTGTACAACACCCACCTTAGAAGTCTTGCGGTGATTATCCTAAAGGCCAGTGTCCGTGTAGACTAACTATATTTTATATATA
>NW_010392568.1:0-5690 GCF_000710305.1 Buceros rhinoceros silvestris
AAAATAAAATAGCAGCGAGGGCTGGCAGAAGGGGGAGGTTTGGCTTTGCCCATGCTGGTGTGGTGGGGGAAGGCAAAACCCCCTCTATAACAGCCCCTGGCCCCAGAAGGGCAGCCCCAAGGTAGCCTCCTGGCTGCTGCTGTGGCTCTGCCCTGGGGATGGGGAGGGCTTTTGGGGGGGGAGATGGGTGACCCCTTTCCTCCAGGGATAATTCAATATATTAGAGCTGAGTCGCTTCGTCTCTGTCCACGCAGGGACAAAGGGAGTCAGGAGGAAGCGTCAGGACCCGAATTCTGCTCCCCGTAACTCTGGTGCAGATGCAGAGTCTGCCCTTGGGACACAGCAGTGCTCAGGGCTGGCCCAAAGCCTGGCAACACTCAGAGACCCCCAGACTGGGCTCAGAGGACACTGCAGCTCCAGCCACACCAGTTCCCTCTTGCACCAAAACCAAACCCAGGAGCAGGCAGGCTGGAGTGAGGCTGGGCCAGCTTTGGGGAATGAGGCATTTGCATTTATTAACCCACCTTTAATGCCGACAGTGAAATTCTGCAGGCAAGAGGGTCCCGCTCCCCATTCCAACAGGACACACTGGGCTGCAGCAGCAGGTATTTACCCGGTATTTTATGCAGATAAAGTATCAGGCAGAACTGCACCTGCCCAAGCAGCTCTTCAGGAGGAGCAAACCCCAAACCCACCTTTTCCACCTTCATTTATCACAGCCACTGAGGCGGCTCACCTGCAGTTACTGGGGGGGCTCAGGAGAGAAGCAAGACTCTCCTGGAGAGCCCAGCCCTCCCCTTTTATTCAGTGCTGCCCTCAGAAAACATCTAACTGGGTTAATTGGGCAAGCCAGAGGGCTGTTAGGTTGGTTTACTGGGGGGACAAGGAGTTCTCAAAGGAGTTCATTGCTGGTTCAGCACCTGATGGGAGTTATTAAGGTCCTGAAAATCCCAATTCAGCCCATGCAAACTCCAGAAGCGTAGCCTGGACTCATTTCCCTAACCAGTCTGTAACTGGTGCTGGGGATACCAGTACCAGTATCTAGCTTCTGGGCCTGTGGGAAACACCAACAGGAGGAAAAACACATTTGGAAGAGCCAAACCCCGGAGGATTCAGCCCTCCAGCTCCAAACCACGCTCCTTCTAGCTGCCGGATCTCAACATTTATGCACATTTCTGGCCCTTGGACCTGTTTCCCTTTCCAGCCTATTAGGCACAGAGTGATCAATTCTCCCAGGTACTTGGGAGCTCAGCCAGCACCGGCACCGGGCTCCAGCACCCGCCAACGATGGTCATAACTCTCCCTCCCGTCCCCCCGGGAGAAATGAGGCCACGCACCATTACATCTGCGCCGTTACCCGTCCCAGGCAGGGGGTAAAGCAGCTCCATGTGGCACTGGAGGGGGAAGAGGCGCAGCACACTCAGGATTTGTTACTGTGCGAACATCCTTGGCGTCTTCTATGCTTGTTGCGGTGGCTCCACGTGTCTCATGGGGGCTGATGGACCTTGGCAGGGGCGAGAGGAGTTTGAGGCTGATGTGAACCAGCCTGGAAGAGACGGGGAGTGGGTCAGCACCTGCCAGGGGCTCCTCCGGATTGCAGTCAGCCTTCGGGACCACTCTGAAGGTTAAATGTTTTAAATGACAGGAGGTGGAGGGAGGGGGGTCGGTCTCTGCTCCCCGGGAACAAGCAACAGGATGAGAGGAACCAGCCTCCAGTTGCCCCAGGGGAGGCTGAGGTTGTCCCTGAGGAGCCATTTCTGTCCCGTTGGGGTTGTCCCGGCCTGTCGCAGGATGCCGAGGGCAGTGGTGGAGGCCCCACCCACTGGACCAGTCTGCCGAGGGCAGTGGTGGAGTCCCCATCCCTGGAGGGGTTTCCCAGCGTGTGGAGGGGCTGCTGAGGGACAGGGGACAGTGGGGACCTGGCGGTGCTGGGGGAGCAGGTGGGCTCGAGGAGCTGGAAGGGCTTTTCCAACCCAAACAGTTCTGTGATTCCGTGAAATTGGCGTCTTGCCGTGGATCCGCATCCTGATTCTTAGAAGTGGGGGCAGCAGGCAGGGATGCAGCCCCCAGGCTGCGAAGGGAAGGTGAGACTTGGAGCCATCACAGCTAGGACATCAGTGGGGTCCCCTGCTCCGATGGGGACACGCAGGGGACAGGCAATGGCAGGTAGTACTGAGCAGGGGGACAGAAACCTGCCCCACAGTACGTCACCTCCCGGGGACCGAGAACCCTCCGCAGGAACGAGCTTGGGAGGGCTGGGAAGGGGAGCAGCAGGGCCCGCAGGCTGCAAATGCCAAGATCCCGCCCAGAGGTTAAACAAAAGAAGATCGAGTGACCTTATTAAGGGCATCTTAAGGAAAGGGAAATCAAGAAAACTTATTAAGAGGGGCTGAACCATCCTGCCTATCTCAGCAGGGAGCAGGGATGAACCTACTGGAGCAGGGGAGGGGGCAGTTCCTGGGTCCCGGGTGGCTCAATGACACCCTGAGGTGTCATAAATCCTCCCCTGAGGATTTAAAGATCTCCCCATGGACAAAGCATGGTGCTGGTTGGTAAACTGAGGCACGGAATGATCCCTGGCTGTATCAGAGCTGAAAAATAAAACGAGGGAAGGCTGATTCTGGGCTCTGCCATGAACATGAAGGCTCAGGACCAGAACGCCAGGGTATGGCCCAGGCTGTCACGCTGCAGATGGTGCCAGCGATTGGTGCAGAAGATACCACGGGCAGATGCAAGAAGCTCTGGCTGAGGCTGATCCCAGAGACTCAGCCTCAAAACAAACCAACAACAAAAAAAAAAGGTAAAAATACCCCAAACCCAGCGAGGCCGGTACTTTTCCGACACCAGCCTGAGCAGCGGGAACAGTCTGGCTTAAAGCAGAGCATGAGTAATGCCTCTCCTGGAAGAGCAGTGCCCCAGAGAGCTGGTGAAGGGCTGATACCACACTCGTGGAGAGCCGCATTTCCATAAACGCTGGAGCAGCAGCCTATAAATAACCGCCTGAATTTACTGCTGCTCTCATGTGACCCCGATCCCCGCATTTTCGGCTGCCATCTGTCACCATGGAAATGGCATCACGGGGCCACCAACCCACCATTCATTCATAGGACTGGGCCAGGGGAGGGGGCCTGGCGTGGGGGAAGCATCGCCGAGGCTTTTTAGCAGGATGGAAGTTGCATTTCGGGGAGGAAGAATACAGCGGGGAGGTTTGGAGGGAGCGGGCGAGGGTTGGGGGGTCCTTCGCAGGAGGGATGCGGTAGAGCCTGCATTTCCAAATGCACTGCAGCCAGGCAGAGCTGTGGGAAGGGGCAGACAGACAGACAAGCCCAGATGGACAGAGAGCAGGAGTGGAGGGACATAAATCCCTCCCTTCAGGCCCCGGCAGTTCTGAGCCCCGCAAGGGTGCTGCCAGCACAGGGAGATGTGTTTACCACCCCGCTCCCCTCCACACCCCTGGGACCACGCCAGTGCCTTTGGGAGGAGGCGGCTGCCTTAATAATACCTCTTATTGCCTCCTCCGCTGGCCAAGCAGCTCCTAAACTGGAGCTTTTCCCCCCAAAGCAGGGTGCAAAGAGGGAGGGATGAGCAGGACAGTGAGCGCGGAGCTGTCGGTACGCTCAGAAGATTTTCCACCTAAGCTGTCAAGCCGACCTACATTCAAGTGAAAAATAATTGAAGGGGATAATGCCCTCTGGTTTCTAAATATGTATTTCCCTGCAAAGCCAGGGCCTGTAGCGGCTCATTCGAGGCCGGGCGCAGCTAATGCAGAGGGAAGGGAGCAGAGCCTGGGAAAGGAGAGCCCAGCCTGACTCAGAGCGGAGGAATTTCTGGCTCTGATGGAGCATTTTCCACCCAGGGATCCCAACTCGCTGTGCTGAGCTGCTCTCTGCACCCCCCGAGGTGAAGGGATGTGCCCAAGGCTGCAGGTGAGGCGGTGGCACAGGCAGGATCCCCCCCAGGAGATTCCACTTGGATTTGCTCTGCCCCATCCTCATCATCATAAGGAGGAAGAGGGACAACTTGGGCCGGTGACTGTTGAGTCTGCCCAGACTCGGTGTTTCCAAGGGCTCCCAAACCTCCCACATCACCCAAGAGCAGGATGACAACCCCGCAGGGTACCGTGTCCCCAGGAGAGGAACAAATACCAGACAGCCTTGGCTGGAAATGCCAAGAAACACCGGAAAAAAATGGAAAATGACCTTTAAAAGAAACATCTACCATTTATTAGTGATCTTAATGCAACCAGCCCCGCTGCCCCTGCCTGGACTCACCTGTTGGCTGTTTTTCCTCCAGGGCTGCAAGGAGCAGGGACCATCTATTTTTGGCTTGGAGATCATGTCTAAAATTCTAAAGGGTGGTTGGGAAGAAGCAATAAGCTGCGTCTGAGTGTCAGAAGAAACCCACACTGCTTCATTCAGCCCCGGGGGACAAGCGTGCGGGGAAGAAAGGGGACTGTGCACAATAGAAGGAAAAATAATAAACCCCAGCCCAGGCGGAGGAATGAGAACCATGTCACAGCGCCCCTGGGCAAGGGCTCCTAGCAGCGGGACAACGGGCTTTAAAGAGCTGCTGCTCCCGAGTTCTGGTCTTAATTTTCTTCACACGCCGAGCTGCCGTCGGATCAGACGCGGTCGAGGCTCCACGTTGTGCAATGGAGAGGATTGGGGAGCGCTGGAGCCAGGCTGGCCCCGCGCTGGGTCGGGCTGCCGTGGCAGGGCAGGCTCCATGTCCGGGTGGTTTTGGTGGCATGGATGGGTCTTTTTGGAGAGGCTTTGGGTGATTTTGGGGAGGGCTTTTTGCCTGTAGCTTGGCTGATGTTTTCACATCTTGGCTGATGTGGTCCCCCCAGACCCCCAGTTCTGCACGTTCCAGCTGAGCCACCTCCATCTCCCTTTGGGTAGACCGCAAAAGCCCTCCTCACGGCCAGATCCAGCACTCCCTGCCCAGCACAGCAGCCCGAGCCGGGGATCTGGGGTGGTCTCAGCGCTTGGTCCTGCTCTGGGAGCTGCAGGGTCCTTTGGACATTCTGTCCTTGGTGATGAAAACTAAACCCCTTCAAAGAGCTGCTCAGCCTCAGATCTCCTCGCGTGGCTGCTGCTGGCTGCACCCTTTGTTCCTGGAGGAATAAAGAGAGATCTCAGCCTGCCTTTGGGCCAGCTGCTTTGAGAGGGGATATGTGTCCCCTTTCTGAGTCCCAAAGTGGGGAGACAGCCTGATGGGGAGGGGGTTTGCTACAGCCTTGGCTGATGCTGCCCAAACCAGCACGTGATGGTGACTGATGCTCATTGTGACCGTGCAACCTGCCGGCAGACTCGACAGGGCTGCAAGTGCCAAAACCAGAGGATTTTAACCCCAACCCACATCCCCGGGGGACAAAAAGCATGTCCTGGGCTCTTGAGCCAACCCTGCCAAGCTGCTCATCATCCCCCACCACAGCCCTGTCCTCCCCGGGGAGATAAACCTCGGGCATCTTGGCACCAGCCATCATTCTCTCCCCAGCTAACGAGAAGAAGGAAAACACCATCCACCCACTGCCCACCAGAAAACCCCCCGCCACCGGCCAGCCCACCCCACTGTCCCCAGCCTGGCCACGCAGCTCCCGGCAAGGACTGGAGGAAAGATGTGGAGAAAGCAAAGCTGTTGACCTCGGCTGGGGGACTCTTCCCACTGGCTCCCTGAGGATCCCCCCG
>NW_010392569.1:0-11761 GCF_000710305.1 Buceros rhinoceros silvestris
TCGGGGTGCTGCTGCTCCCTCAGCATCTCCCCTGTCCAGTCTGTAGCGACAGGGCAGGAAAAGCACTATGTGTGTTGGCGTGGCTCTTGTACGGCCAGGTGACGAAAGGAGTCGCGTGCCTTTACGAAGTCTTTTACTTGATAATGGAACTTAGGCACCAAAGCCCTGCAAGTTGTCTCAAGTCTCTCATGTAGAAGGATAAAAGCCTCGTTCGTGCCTTTTTATCTAGTTCACAAGAAAATGTGACTCCGAGGGGGTTTCTGGAAGTGCTGGGTTGGTCCCTGCTCAAGTTCTTTGACGTACTTTTTCCTGACCACGGACACAACCTCCCTCGCTGGCCGGGGCTGCTCCTGAGGGCTCCGCTTCTCTGGGGTGGTTGCACCCGGAGCACACCTCACCTCTCCATGCTCAGCTCGTTGTGACCCGTGCTCTGGCAGGGAGCGGTTGTAGGAGCTCACAAAGCGGTTTTCGCGGGGGGCAGGTCATGGGAAATCCGTGGGAGACTCCTGTAAATTAAAGTGTGACTGAGGTAACGGGCTGGGGGCTCTGCTGTCAGGCTTGGGGATTGCCGCAGTTTGAAGGAGTTACTTTCCTGTTATACTTTGAAAAAATATGAGTAAGAGTTCTTATACCTGCTTAATTTTAATACCACAGGGAAACAATTAAACTCTAGTAAAACCTGTGCTGTCTTGAAAATGCCAGATCAAGGCTCCTGGTTGAGGCTTGTTCTTAGCTGTTAGTGCGGGTGAAAGCTGAGAGCTCGGACCGAGGAGCTGCTGCTGCTTCTTGGTACTCCAGAACATGACCATTCTGTATGTTAATGTGGTTTATAAATGGCATTAACGAAAACCCTGCCAGCGTGTGGGGGTGTGAGGTGCGGAAAATTTCCCTGATTCTGCAGAAGTGCTGTGAGGAACCTGCAAACTTAGGTTAAAGCACCAGGCAGGTACTCCAAGGAGTCAGATACGTGGTGTCCTTAGCTGGTCAGGCAAGCCTGATGGCAGGTCCCCAACCATGGCCCATCGTTTTTTGGGCACAAAAAGCCCAGCAGCAGTAGAAGCTTTTTTCCTTTCGGTGTTCCCAAGCTGTGGAGCTGAACTGGTGGCTCATGGCTGACCCATGCAGCAGTAGCGCGGTTGGAGGGGGCGGTATGGTTCAGGTGACGCTTGGGACCTTGGTGCCTGGTCTTGGGTCTGCGACACAGCCAGCAAAGGGTAGTGTAGAGGGTTTGGATAGTGTCACCGCTGTATTTGTTTCACCAGTTGAGAGCACAGTAGGAATCCTTCGCGTATGACGTGCTTTTCAGTGTGACTTGTGATTCAAACTAGCTGTATGTAGACGTTTTCCCCATTTTTCTCTTGGCATACACACGTTCCATTCTGGTTTTAATCCCCTCCCGCGACATCAGAACGGTGGAGGCTGCTGTCTGCTCTGAACTGCCTTGGGCGGCTGGCAAAGCAGCTGCCACAGATGTTCTTGGAAGGGGCAAGTTCTCTAGGATTTTGTGAAAGCAGAGCAGGAGGAGACAAGGAACTCTCATTATACCCCTCCTGGAGGGAAAAAGAGCTTTTATTAGAAACTGGAGAATCCCCACCAGGAGGAGGTGCTGGCTCCGTAAACCTGTGGGCTGCCTGGTCTCCTTTTCATCCTCTTCCTGGTGTGCCCACAGTACACACATGCATGAGCTGAACTGCCATGTGGGCTGCACCTCAACAGCATCTGGGCCTTTTTTATTTTATTGATTAAAGTTCCCCTTGTTAAATTTGGGTTTGGAATCTCCAGCCTTGGAACAGTGCCTTTAAATAAATAGAGCCAGGTCCTGTCCTGCCCTTCTCCTTCCGCTTTTCCCAAGAGTTTTACAGTAGCACTTCAGCTGGGCTCTTCAGAGCTGCACCTCCTCGCAGTTCTGTAGTGGCTGGTGGCACCTCCCGGGATGGGGCTCGCTGGTCCCTGTGCTGGGGGTGTGCCGCAAGGCTGCCTGCGGAAGGAAAGGACAGCGAGCAGTGCCTGGGTAGTGCTGGGAGGAAACCTTTCAGCCTGTAGTTTGCCCTACGCCCACATCTAAAGGAGCAGTGAGTTATTAGGCCACCTGTGGAATGATTTTTATTTTATTTTTTTTGCTGAGGTGCGTGTTTCCTTGCTCACCTTACATACTCCCTATAAAGAGATCTGTGGGGCTATAGGGATGCAGTGCTTTTACTGGAGTCTAGCCCGAATGTCCTTAGCATCATCTGAGAAAAACCCTGTGCTACAGTTAGACACTGGCGTTTGAGATTTGGGGAGGGTATTGATGAGCTCCCAGCGAAACTTGGGCCACAAGCTGTTACTTGAAGCCTTAAGCAGCTGTCTTCCAGGGCCGTGAAAACGGTCAGTGAATAACTCTAAGCTGATGCAGTTATCTGTCAGTGTTCTTCCCACCGCTGTGCAAAATTCTGCTCAACTTCGCAGCAGTGAAGCAGCAGGGCTTTCTCGGGAGCCCAGCGCTCACATCTGGGTGACTGCAGTGTGGAGGTTTATCTGGCTCCTTCTTGGGGTGAACAGGGGTGTATCAGGGTCCTGCTTGTGCTGAGGAGAACTAAGGAAGGGGCGGGTTGACTGGAGCAACAGACCTACTTAACGCTGCCTTATGCAACTTTTCTCAAACCACTCCCAGTGGGACTCTTGAGCTCATCTGGTTTTCACGCACATGCCCAGATGGTTCTGGGGACCTCTCTCCATCAGGCCAGGGGCTGTGAAGGGGTGATGTTTGCTGCTGAGGTCTGCTCTGCTCCAACACGTGCCCTTTTTGTTGCCTAACCCAAGACTAACCCCCTGTCATTAAGTGTTCCCTGTCCAGCACACTCAGCTACCAGCTGAAGGAGAGACAGAAGCAACTGACTCCAACCTGCATTTAGGCTTCTCAGAGATTTAGCACTATTTTTTCCGTTTATGCCCTTTAGTTTAGATAAAACCTGTTCCAGCCACATTGGCAAGGAAACAGTGTAAGCTTTAACTTAAAGGGAAGAACGCCCCCAGAGTAAGCAAGTTCTTCAAGCAGCAGAAATTTTGCTGCATGAATTTCTTGGTGTCTTACAGGGTGGTTGTGCTCACAGTCCTCCTCAAAGATCCTGCTGTAAGGACACTTCCATGGAATAGCTGCCTCTTCTCACAGATTCTTTAAAAAGAAGAAGCAGCTTGTCCTTGTGTTTTCTAGCCCTCTTCCAGATTTAGCTGAAATTGGCCAAACAATCCAAGCGTGATGGGGTCAGAGAGAACCATGTGCAATCTGCTTGAGTGCTGCATTCAAAGTTGGATTTTTTAAAAAAAAAAAAATTTAGCAGAGACATTTGTTCTCAATTTCTCCTTTTTATCCTCTTCAGGAAGTAATGTCGAGTGGAAGTTCAGCGTTTTGAGACAGTGTGATGGGGAAAAACATTTTCTGTCCCGCTCTCTGCTCTCCTGTGTTGCTGCAGAAAAGGGCACGTGCCGTTAGTTACCTGAGGGTGTGCTGGGTTTTGTGTGGAACTGCGGAATGGCAGGGGCTGGAGCGGTGAACAGGGTGTGTGATTTCTCCTTCATGGAAGGCTCTGCCTTCATTAGCATTTTTTTGTCCTAATTCATACCGTGTTTGGGGATGGGGTGTCCTGTTTGTGAGGCTGCTTGGGATGGCTGTATGGTGTTAACACACGGCCCCTTCCTCTTGCCAGTGCATTGACTGGTCCTTACAAACTGGAGGACTTTTTAATCTCAAAGTTTCTCTGCTCATCTTTTATCATTTCAATCACAAATGAGCATTTTGGCAACCATAGCGAGCCTTACAGATGTTAGTTGTTTAAGATATCTGGCTTAAAGCCGGTGGTCTGCAGTATGTCACCATAAACCGCTGACATGAGCGATGTTTGCAGCCAGAGAACGCCGGAGGAGAGCTCAAGGATGGGCAGCACCACTACGAGGGAGCCGTCGTCATACTGGATGCCGGAGCGCAGTACGGGAAAGTCATAGACCGTCGGGTGCGCGAGCTCTTCGTCCAGTCTGAGATCTTCCCGCTGGAGACGCCAGCCTTCGCCATCAGAGAACAAGGCTTTCGGTAGGTCGCTGCCAGCCATCCTCTGCTTGTTCTCTCCTCTGGGTCTGGCGGTGTCTGTGGGTGTCGTTACCGGCAGTGGTAATTGCCTAGGGTTTGTGAGCGATAACTTCCATTGTAATGATGTTAATGATTGTGGCTTGAGCTTATCCACAGAAACACCCTGGTTTTGCTGCGGACGCTTATATTGTATATTTGCTCCTTAATGCCTTAGTGTCGCTTTGATAATTTCCATTTGTAAGTATAATTTAAGAGGTTGCTTTTTAAATATGTATCTGCAAAGATCTGGGTGATCTTGCTGTTTTACCTGTTGAGCCAGGGTAGCTATTACTCCAACAAGTCTTGTGAGTTTCTAAAAATGATTTTCGTAGTTTAATTTAAAAAAAAAAAAAAACTTGGACACTGAAGGTATTGTGGTAAATCCTGCCAAGCTGTTTCTGGGAAGCAACTAAAAAAACCAAACTGAAACTACCACTCATTGTTTGCAGCAAGAAAAGCTCTCACAGTTGTTTAGTACATTGTATGTTTCTTTTTCTTGTTTTATTAGCCTGACCAGGGTGTGCCTGTCCTGGTAGGGTTGAAATAAATACCCTGAAGTCTGCAAGTCACCAGAGAGTTTGTCAGTTTGGTACAATCCGGAAACAGGGTGCGCGTGTGCTTCTCTGTGCCGACAAGAGAGCAGATCAGGCAGTGCTTTGCTGCAGAATTGCATTTTTCCGATCAATGATAATTAGTGAACCAGTAAACAGGATATTTTAGTAAGTCAAACAGGAGCTTATTGATCTCTTCTGAGAACACAGAGAGCAGAAAACCCAGGAACTGCTGGAGCTTTCAGGTTGCTTTTGGGTGAAGAGTTTCTCTTTCAGAAGCGTTCTAAAAAATGCCTTCTCGTGTCAGAGCTTGTTTATAATTCTCCACCAACAAAATCTTTAAAAGAAGGACATGAGTGGTTTAAAAAGAATTCCTGCATCTCCTGTGTGTTGGACTTGAGGTGTGGGTCATAATACTAACGATGTTTCATCTCGGACCGGTGCCGGTTGATGCAGGTTTGTGTGGGAAGAGACTTTCCTCCTCTCTTTTCACAGCTGACGGTTCCTCAGAGCCTCGTGTTTCAACCTGTTGGACTTGTCATTCTAAATACTTGCTGTCTAAACTCTGGCAAACCCTCTTTGTTCTACAGGTCACTTCTCAAGGCTAGATAGTTGTTTCAGGTTGTTGGTCACCCGTGTTGGCCAACAAGCTGTGTGTCCACAGTCTCATCCAGAAAAGCTCAACAAATGCTGATGCTAGCCATTGGGCACCTTTATCCAGTGACCACTGTGGAAACAAGTTTGTGGTTTTACTGCAAGATTTTGATACACATTTCCCATGTCATGGTTTTGCGTTGCAGCTCGTGCTGCACTTTGGTCCACACTGAGGTTTGAGGCGAGCAGCAAGATCCCATGTTTTGCTAAATTATATTTATATATTGTGTTTAACCCCCCAGCTCCTCAGTTGCCATAGTTTCAGAACAATCTCTATTGACAAGATTTGTCTAAATGTGACATGGACATTAGTGGTTCCACCAGATCCTGGTCCTGGGCTGAGGAGGTGCCACAGTTGGGGGCTCCACTGGCATTAGACTGAACTCTGGTGCTGCCCGAGCTCTGGCGCGAGTCCTGAGGTTGGGGTATCAATGCATGCATTCTACTCTGGTTGTTCTGGGGTGGTTCCTGATGGGCCTTTAATCGACTGCCCTTGCCAAAGCTAGGTCAGGCTGTTTGGGAAGTGGTCTAAGGTAAACCAGAAAAAGGCACATTCATCCCAGCTCAAGCAGCGATGTGAGGAATGACATGGTGTTGCAGTAGAACTTCCAAAATCTCCATCCCCTGCCAGCTGAGAAGATGCAGATTCCTCTCTCATCCTCAGCTCCTAACTTTTCTCTTTAATCCCTGGGCACATTGGATAACCCTCCTACATTCTGTGGGATTTTAACTCATATGGAAAACCAGCAGAAGCTTAAGGCTCTGCGTTTTGAGTGGGACAGTGTTATATCTATTTTGACTTCTTGTAAGAACGTTCAGTTTGTAGGTGTGGCTGTATTTCCTTTAGTTAATATTTAATAGTGTTCTGTACACACAGCACTTAAATGCTTCTGTGTGCGGAGTTCAGAAGCCACCAGGCACTGAGCTTTCAGTCTCATTCTAGCAGCATTGGCGTTCAGGAGATCCCTCACGTCTCTGGGCGGAACAGAAGTGCCTGTACGTGTGCAGCAGGTACTAGTTGTCAAGGCTGTTCAGCGTAAAACTAACCTCTGGCAGCTGTGTGCATAGTCCAGAGCCCACTTGTGTAGATCCTGACATACCAAGAGATAAATGTTGCCTCTTCCAACTTGCCAGCCGCTGTCCCTTGGCTCTGAGAGGTGCCCCTTGCCTCGTCCCAGTCGAGAGGTGGAGAAGGGCTGCAGGGAGATCCTGCCCTGCACCAGTGGGAGCAGGTACCTTGTGTGACTGCAGCTGAGAGGTGCCGTTTGCTATGAGGGCTTGTTACTATCTGATTATTCATGCTGGTGGTACAGATGTTGTAAGCCCAATGTACTGCCCATTTCTGCTGCTTAAAGATACACAAATTCTATTTAGTCCATACTTGCATGACAAACAAACACTCTAAATGATGCTGGCAGAGAGCTTTATCAGATGTGTTTAATCCCACCTGTGCAACTTCTCTCCTGGCCCATCCGGCGTTTCTTGCTCTGAATAACAAATTTGATGTTCTCTGTGAAACAAACAGTGCGTGAGTCCAAGGTCTGGTACATCCATCTTCGATCCTGGGCTGGGCTGGAAGGCATTGCCCAACTGGCCAGTGCTTCTGAACTTCATGGTCTTGCAGTCAACATGGTTTGCAGAAGCTCTCTTTTCCCCTTTGAAAGGATTTTATTTTCTGTTACAGCATGACATGAGCTTCAAACCATACATGCCTGCACATGCCACACTTTTAGTTCCCAACCTGTAGCTAATGCAGTCCCCCTTCCCAGTCGGGGTGAATTAAGGGATGTTTTCTCAGCAGCTCTAGAAATTTAGGAGTCTTTTTTGTATGCAGCTCCCCTCGAGATGGCACCGACATCTTGAAGTGTGTATATATGTCTGTCTTAATACTCTGCATTTGATCCTAGCTACCTCACGTCTCTTGTAGGTGACACTTGGCTGTGAGGAATTTGAAGTACAGTCACTTTAAATGATGGTTTGTGTTTGACTGTGTTTATTCTGCTGAAATACCTCTCTGATCAGTGGCTGGTTTTGACAGTAGCATAGCAAAGTTGAGCTATAGGTCAGGGTATCTGTGTTAAAATTTGTTTGAGAATATATAGAGTTCAAAGAGTACCATGAGCCAATGTCAGTGTTTAAAGCAAATAATGAGATTTAATGTGAACAATGTATTTGAGTTAGTGTTTCCTCTATCGTTTGTCTTCAGAGCTATCATTATATCTGGAGGACCAAACTCTGTGTATGCAGAAGACGCGCCATGGTTCGACCCAGCGATATTCACCATAGGAAAACCGGTTCTTGGAATCTGCTATGGCATGCAGGTGCTGTTGGGAGATATCCTTGTCTACAGCCCTCTTCTGGGCCTCGTTTCTGATCCTAACTGAAGAAAAACCGCTAGAGGACCTGTTTCAAGCAGGAGCAGTGTGCCGCCTGTGCAGAGATACCACTGAAGTCCTAACTGCGGCACTGGGCGGGTTCTTCTCCTGGTGTGGCCGTGTCAATAGCACAAGTGGTTTGCCTTTGCTTAAGTGCTGTGAATCGAGTTCCATGTCACAGCAAGTACAACCTGCAGTCATTAACTATTTCTCTCTAGTTGGCACAGGAAAATGTGCCCCTCTTGGAAACAAGTGACAGTTTTTCCCTTCAGTTTTCAAGCATGGAGTGTTTAACCCCTCCCTCCCACGAAAAGCTCCATTACCTGAGGACTGAGTGGTGATCCTACAGGGATCCAATAGATCCAAGCTGAGTGAGGAAATGAACTTCCAAGGAGACAAGGGGTGGATTAGATGTGTGTTTTCTGCTTGTGCATCTTGTGTTTTTCCAGAGCTAGTGAGTTACGAGGCCTTCCTCAGGGATGCTGAATACTGGCTAGAAAACTCCTTTAGAAAAGCTGGTAATTACAGAAACAATGTTG
This sequence comes from Buceros rhinoceros silvestris, assembly GCF_000710305.1. Classification (NCBI taxonomy): domain Eukaryota; kingdom Metazoa; phylum Chordata; class Aves; order Bucerotiformes; family Bucerotidae; genus Buceros; species Buceros rhinoceros. The sequence goes on from NW_010392569.1 coordinate 8,222, forward strand.
GCACTCCCTGTTCTAAAGGGAAATGTGACACACATTAAAAAGTGTCTTAAAATGCCCAGAAACCCACGTTAGCTAGCCCCAAGCAGCAGGGCTCCTTAAGGGTGCCTTTTCAGAGCTGAACTGAGCGCGTGTTAACGCACTGCTGCTTCGTTAGAGGAGATTGAAATCAGTCAAGTGCAGGAAACAGAATATCAAACTGGGTCCGAAATGAAGCCTTAAATCTCCGAAAATTAAAGCAGTTGGAAGGTGAAACTCCTAAGAAATATCTTTTAAATTGCCAGCTATATGTGCAAGAAAAACCAAAATCTTTGTTTTGAGACTTCTGAAATCTGAAATGCCAATACCCAACTCCAAACGACAAGGTGAGGTTTTAGACAGAAAAAACTGGTTGAGAATTGTACCGCTCTGATAGAGCGAGAATTGTTCACAGTCGCAAAAGCAACCCTCAGGGAATAGTCTCCAGTTTTTGACTGACTCTCCAGAGCTGAGGAGAAATTAAAGCCTGTCTGAGGGCCCTTCAAGGACAGGTAGTTTAGGGCTCAGCTCAGCAGCGTGACTGTTTGTAGGCTGACTGGCCTCAGATGCTCGCTGATGTGCAGAGCAGCCGTTCTAAGTGCCAGTAGCTGTGCGCTGCTGGGTGCCCCTGGCTGGCAAATCTCTGCCTATTGTCTGCTGTGGATTTCCACCGGGGCTGTGTGTGGCAGCAGTCCCCAGCTCTGCTGACAGAGGGGAACGAGCCCAGTGCAGAACAATGCTTGATTTTGAAGAGAATGCTTACAATTTTGCAAAATGATATGTTAAATGAGTGTAATGATGAAAACCTAGGCTGGTGCCTACTGGAGGGCTAGAGCTGTCCCAGGCACAGGCAGGCTGAGGGATAAAGTGGTGCTTGATCGTGTGGTGCTTTTTCATGTATTATTTTTGCTTTGGCAGATGATGAATAAGGTATTTGGAGGCACGGTGCACAAGAAGAGTGTTAGAGAAGATGGGGTGTTCAGCATTACTCTGGATAACACGTGTTCGCTCTTCAGGTACACAGATGTTTTAAGTCATCAAAACAATATTTGAAATACCAGTCTGGAAAACTGGAATTTTACTAACTTATCCCTGTAGGGCTAGTGCAGAACTTTATACCCTGCCTAAAGTCTGAGGTGCCCAGATTGTCCTGAAGACACTTAGTTTTGAGCAAGAAAACTTTACTTCATTGAAGTAAAAAGCAGGACTCCCAAGTATCCTGGTTGCCTGTAGATGGCTTGCCGTGTCAAAGCGGGTACTTCAAATTGGTGTGTTTATTTAAAAAACGAGAAAAACCCAAACAATACGCATCTAAATTAATGAAATTACCTCTTGCATGAAAGATGTATTGTACAAGAATGTCGGCAGCTTCCAGCAGAGGCAGCCCAGGGCTGGAGATGACTTTCTGGGAAGGAAACCTGCCCATACTTCAGCTGGGCCCGGACAATCGGGATGTCTGTCTGTTGGGATCTCTCAGGGCTTTTCTTGGAAACGCAGCTAGTTGGGTCTCTGTTCTGTTTGTAATCAGTGCTAGGTTTTTGTCTTTGTTTAGGGGCCTTCAGAAGGAAGAGCTTGTGCTCCTCACTCATGGAGACAGTGTGGATAAAGTGGCTGATGGATTCAAAGTGGTTGCACAGTCTGGGAACATCATAGCAGGTATTTATTGTATTCTGAAGTTGAAATAGGGTTTATTGAAGGAAAGGCTTATGACAAAAAGAAGTTAGAACCAAATAGGACCAGCGCACCTCTGTTACTTAGCTGGTAAATAAGTGAATTGTTTTTAACAATGTCTGGTGTGTGTGTCTTGCTGTCCTGATAATAGAGACATGGAAATGAATGGTCCAGTTTTTAAACTGGGGTTTAAGGAGAACGTAGCTTTCGGGTACCATAAACTGCAAAAATCAAGTGTGCATGTATTGTTTCTCTTTGAAATAAATTATTGTGTGCCCTTAAGGCAGGGGAGAGGAAGATGAGTCCTGTGGTGTGCAGTGTAAGCAGGGTTTGGTTTTTGCACTGTAATAGTGCAAGTCAAATGCTGTTTAATTATTAAAGCTTGATTAACTTGTTATTGTATTTAATATGATTGTGTGAGTGTTCAGCTGAGCAAAAATGATGCTGGTCCTGATGGTGTTTCGAACATCACATGCATAATAGGCTGTCACAAAAAATGCAGGGCCTTAGAGTTTGGTTTTTGAAAGCTGCTGAATTATCAATGCTGAACAAACAGCTGCTTCGAGTCTCTTGCCTGGGAGGCGGGAGACCTGCCAACGTCTTGAGTTTGTGGAGCCACGGAGTAAGATCTCAGAGGACTCACCTGCTTTATTTTAAATCTTTCATTAAAAAAAACAAACAAACCCCAAAAACCTCTGAAGTGACTGCTCTTAAATCAGGCAGGTGACTCCTGACCTTTTAAAAGATTTAGGGATGTCCTGTTACAGGAAGGTTCTTTCCGAATGACTGTGGAGATTAGATGGAGCGTTTCTCCGCTGTTGTTTTAATTCCAGTCTGCCCAACGCGAGCTCGGAGCAAGGCGCAGCTTTGTGGCCTGCTCAGCGTGACCCTCCCGTGATGGTGGCGAAGGCGTGTGGTGCCCTGCCCCTGCAGGGACGCCTCTATGGCTCGACCAGCACAGCCCTTTTAACTGGGCGCAGCTGGGTTGATGTGGTTTGGTTGCAGGGTTGTGTGGGGAGGAAAAAATTTCGTGTAACGGATTTCCTAAATTCACAGTAGTTTTCCTGAGATGTCTGAGTGTTTTCCTGGGTTTCTGGGGGATCATGTGTTCTAGATATGTGGCAGTACCCTTGTTCCTAATCTTAACCAGAATCTGTAGCTTTGATTGGTAATTTGTGCCAAAATGAGGCAGAATAAACTACTCAAAGTGCACGCTTGACTTCCCTGGGTATGCATTTCACTTCCAGTTTGTTTCTTTTTCTTTTGTCATGCTCATTTTGCACTAATGAAGGCATAGCAAATGAATCCAAAAAGCTGTACGGTGCGCAGTTCCACCCTGAGGTTAGCCTCACGGTGAACGGCAAAATGATCCTGAAGAATTTTCTGTATGATATCGCGGGATGCAGTGGAACCTTTACAGTGGAAAACCGAGAACTTCAGTGCATCCAGGACATCAAAGAGAAAGTGGGCTCATCAAAAGTGCTGGTGAGTAGATTGAATTGAAGCTGAAAGATGGTTTGCAAAAGCCTGGCAGAAAAGCCTGATGCAGTTCTTTGGGTTAATTTGAAAAATGCAGAATTGTCGTGATTTGGGCAATACATTAAACAGCTTTACAAAGTTTGCACAATTGTTTGGCTCTTCGTTTTCTTCCAAATCACTGGCCACAAGTCTGTTCTCATCATCGGATGTATCTGAATTAGTTGGTAACTTTCCCTGTAGATAGCTGACCAGATTTTGGTTGTTTTTTCTTTTTTCCCTCACTCTTAGGTTTTGCTTAGTGGCGGCGTGGACTCAACGGTGTGTACTGCTCTGCTGAAACGAGCTTTAAAACGAGATCAGGTCATAGCTGTACAC
>NW_010392569.1:11860-30094 GCF_000710305.1 Buceros rhinoceros silvestris
TAGCTGTACACATAGATAATGGTTTTATGCGCAAAAGAGAGAGTCAGTCTGTGGAGGAGGCACTCAAAAAACTTGGAATTCAAGTTAAAGGTACCATAATTTGGTTAAATATGCCTGATACTACTAAAGACGTGGCCAGTCTCCTGAAATGTTTTGCTTCATTAATTTGAGTTGATCTTCACAGTTCTCAGCCTCTGCCTGCCAAAGCCTGGTTGCTGGTTTGGAACCACCTAGGCCGATTTGCAGAATTTCGGACTGGAATATTAAGCCTTTACTGATCTGACTGGGGCCTACAGTGAGCTGCTGACGTGTGCTGTCCGCTGCTGGGGTGCAGCGGGGCGGTGGACGTGTCCTCGGTCATTGCCTGCTGATGGCAGAGTAACCCTTGTCAGCCATGCTCACTGACTGTGGTTTTCTTCAGTACCTTGGTTAACTGTCCTCCACTGGGGCTTTATTTCTTGTCCTGGATCTTTCTTTTTAAACCATGAGCTCATTTAGGTGATTGAATACTATTACAGTCAAAATTACTCGTTTGAGGTTTTTTTTTTTCTTTCCTGGCTTCTAAATTGGTGCATTTTAGTGGTTTTTGGAGTAGCTTGTTGAGAAGCAATAAATGAGGAGAGTGCAGATGGTTCCTTGTCACGGCTGATGATGTAGGTCATGGAGCTCAGTGCTGGTGAGAGATGCCAGAGGGCCCCCAGCGAATCTCCGCGCTGAGAGCCTCTCTGAATTAAGAGGTATAATGTAGCATCAGTAAACAGTACGTCATTTAATTTTGGTTGCTGAAAGGCCATTGGGAAATGCCATCCTGTAAGCTCTTTAAATAAAGCAAGTAAATTATAATCTAAGAGGGGAAACAAGAACTGAACTTTCACATGGTTGCCTGGTCTCCTAATGTGAAAAAAATTGCCCTCTGGCACAGGTTAATAAAAGCAATGAAATGCTTTCGTAGCAATTAATTCTTGAGGTATTGAACAGCCCTATTTAATGCACTTTAGTCAAAGGACTGGAATGACTTTTGGGTTTGTTTTTTAAAGCAATAGAGTGAAACTTACTGTTTTGCAACCTTGCATAAAAATCTTTACTGGCTTTGCTAAAAACTTCCTTTGATTTCGTGCAGTGGTGAATGCAGCTCATTCATTCTACAACGGTACAACTACTCTGCCCATCTCAGACGAGGACAGAACCCCACGTAAAAGAATTAGCAAGACCTTAAATATGACTACAAGTCCTGAAGAGAAAAGAAAAATTATTGGAGATACCTTTGTTAAGGTAAAGTCTATCAATATTAGCTGGGTTTTTTAATTATATGATTTCTCGATACATTTTCTATGTCAGACTGAGTCATTCTAAAGCACTGTCACTCGGTGGCATCAGTGGCCTTAAGTTGTGGATGACCTGAGAAGCCATTGGTACGCTACCCTAAGCCTAAAACCTTTGGCAGTCCATCAGTGGTCACATCTTGGTTCACAGGCGTTGTACCAGGTCCACCATTGTGGTTAGATAGAGGGGCTGTGGTGGTTGGCTGTTTGTTTCTGTTGCATAGCTCCCATGGGGTGTGTTCTTGGAAGGTGCACGACTAACCTGGGCTGGGGTGTGCTCCTGGTGCTCTGAGGGTGATGAGCCCTTTACACTGTCAGTCCACAGGGTTGTCATACAGGGAGAGTAGAACCTCTAACAGGCAGTGATGTTCCTGTAGTCTGAAGATATTTTTTCCATCTTTTGTTCCACAAAACAGGGGATTATAGGGCTGTTTCAGCAGTGGACTAGTGTCATAGTTAGGCTTCCTGTTGGTTAGTGCTTTTGCAGCTCGGTAGCATTTGTTGGGCAATCCGTTGTCTTTAGTCCTCGGACAACCAAAAAAGTAGATTGGAATGTTTTTCTTTTTTCTGTCCATCTTACAGATTGCCAATGAAGTTATTGGAGAAATGAATCTGAAACCCGAAGAGGTCTTTCTTGCTCAGGGTACCCTCAGACCTGATCTCATTGAAAGCGCTTCCCTTGTTGCAAGTGGCAAAGCTGAAGTCATCAAAACTCATCACAATGACACAGAGCTGATTCGAAAATTAAGAGAAGAGGTAAATAAAAGTGAGGATACTGGTGTATCCTGGTTCTCTCAGATGTGCAGCTGCCTATCAAGAATGAACAACCTCTGTTTTGCTGGTGTAGCTGTCCCATGCCGATGGGACCCTGCACTGACGAGGCCCTTCAGATTCTATTGTAATAGGTTGAAATTTGTTACGCTTCTTTCTATTTGCTACATGCCCAAAGTAGTTTGTGATTGTCCAGCGTTGGATACTGAGGAAAATGTCACCAGAGTGAATGTGAATTCATTCACTCAGTGGGAACGATGGAGTTCTCAGCTGCCAGCTCTTTCCACACACTAACCCTCAGACCAAACCTGCGTCCTAGTACGGAAGCAGAACAATAATACCAAATGCCTTTAGCAGGAGAGTAGTTAAAGACTTCTTGGACAGCTTTATTCTGGTTCGGCTGGAATTCATGATGTAACAGGTCACTTAATCCTTCTGTTGCATCTTGTTCTGAACACTAGGCAGTGGGTAACCTTCAGGTACCACTAGTCTGGATCTGGCTCATGATCGATTCAGGCAAAAGGGCTGATGTGCTGTAGTGAAAAGATAATCGTCTCTTGTTGAGAGAAGGGCCAGAATTCTCCTTCTCTACTAACATTTGGCACTGCAAGTGTAGTGTTCTCCTCTCCCTTGAGAGAGCATGGAAATAATACATTCCAGTGGGCTGGAATCTAGGGATAGGCCCTTCAGGTACCTACAGGGAGGAGTTAGTTCTGTTCTTACACAACGTGTGCATCATATTACTAGTAACCTGCTCAGCAGGACACTGGTGGCACACGATCTATTTGCCAGTTGTCAATTCAAGAACTCCCAAGTCTTTCTGAAATGACCCAGTGTGGACATCTATGGATGATGATGAGGAGAAGATGACACAAATGCAGCAGCCTGAGTCCTGTCCGTTTGATTGTACTCCCAATTGATCTGTTTGGTCCAAAGTCCAGAAAAGCTTTTGAATACCTTTCTCGTGCAGAGCTCTTAACTCTCAGCATCTGAAGCAAATGTAGGAGATGACCCTGTTCTGCCTTTTGACATTACTTACCATCTGAATGGAAAGCTCTCTGTTATGAGGACACCTGATCACATGATAACCCTGTTGGAAGGTGCTCATTTATTAGTAAGTGCCCAACCACTGACCCACACCTTCTGTACAAAGTAGTTTCAAGGCTTTTAGACTGGTTTGAGCACCCAGGGAAGAGGAGAAAGGTCTAAATTTCAGAAGGCAGAGCAGGTTTGACCTACATCTATATCTGCACTGCCTGAGCCATTGGTACTTCTGGCACAAGCTTAAACTTCCTTAACCTCTGTCCTGCAAGTGTTTTTACAAAGCCCACCTTCACGTGGGCTTTTCTTTCCGGTGCTTATGCACGAGGTGGTAGCTGATGCTGTGAAAAGCCCATTTGCCTGCTGCAACCTCAACATTTGAGGTTTTTTGTTTGAATATATGAGCTGGAGTGTAAACTGCTTTTTCTTTTATTAAGGGTAAAGTAATAGAACCGCTGAAAGACTTCCACAAAGACGAAGTGCGAGTGCTAGGGAGAGAACTTGGTCTTCCTGAAGAGCTGGTTTCAAGGCATCCCTTCCCAGGTATGAGCTGGTCTGTACTACTTTGTGAAGGACTATGGGTCACACAGTTACCGTTAAGAATACGCTGAACATGTAGAAGAAATTTGTGTTGGAGCATAAAACTTACCTTTAAAGAGGAAGGAAAAATGATGGGTTTATTCATTACTACTTAACCAGGATTTTTCTTCAGGAAAAGAACATTTGAGAGCAGCTTTATTATGTAAAGTGATTAAAGGAGAGGTTTTACGGTTGAGTTTGCTTTTAGCTGCGTTTTGTTTCTTTTTAGTTGTAAAAGCCAAAGCGAGAATTACTGGTGAAGTGCAGCTGAATGTTTGCTGGGCTGTCAAATGTGTCTGACGTGGAAAAATGCCCTATATCTGCCTGCCTCTCATTTTCCAAGCAGCAGATGCCCCTTAGATTGCACGGAAAGCGTCAGCAGTTGTCCAGCAGAACGCATCGAAGTGCAGAAAACAGCAAAGCCCACATCCCTGGGGGGGTCTGTCTTTCTGTCCCTTGTCCTGCAGGGTGTAGTAGTTGCTGGCAGAGTGTGTGGGCTGCTGTGCTTGTGCACCAGCAGCACGTGAGGAGGGAGACGTTGTCTCCAGCATTTCCAACAAATTACAGGGGCTTTTGTATGAAGTCGCTAGAAGGTCAAATGGCTGTCGGGGTCTTTATAAACAGAGGAGACTCTGCTGTGTGTATCACCAGCTCGTTCATCGTGGTTGCCCAGCAAAGGGAGGAGGAGGAGGTTCCCGTTCCCTTTGCCTTGCCATCCACCACCTTCCTCACCACTAACTGCTGCTTTAACAACTAGGCAGTTTAAGGTGTGAGTAGATGATGCTTACACGCACCAAACGGAACTAGAATAAACTGCTTGTGGGGTGGTTTTTTTGTCTCATAGAGTGTAAAGGTAATGAAAGTCGAGGTACAACGGCAAAGCGTTTTGTGCTCAGTGACTGACCTGCTCTTCCAGGTGCTGTCTCACTTTGAGGTGAAAACCAGCTCTCCTGTTATTTAGGACGATGTTTTTTCAATTCCCTGTTGCAGGTCCTGGTCTAGCAATCAGGGTGATATGTGCTGAAGAACCTTACGTGTGCAAAGACTTTCCCGAAACAAACAACATTCTGAAAATAGTTGCAGACTTTTCCGCAAGTGTTAAGAAGGTAATGAAAGTGCTAAATTCTGGGATGTGTAACAGTAGGATCAGTGGCCTCAAGGAGGCTTGAGCTGCTGAAGGTTCAAAACTACTTGTTTGTGCTCTCTAGTAATGCGTTCCAGGACGACTCACTGGAAGCCCTTTGGTACAGGGTGGTAGGATTTTTCACGCCATGGCGGGTGCAAGTGTGGACCAGTTTCTGGAAAATGGAGTTTATAAACCTTTCACACAGCAAATAAATTTTGTTTTAGCCAAACTTCGTGCAGATCAGATTTCTGGGGATACTCCAAATCGTGTAGTGTCAGGAATTCCCTCCCTGAACTAATTGTAACTTCCTAGAAGTGCATACCGTAACAATCGCTGGAAGTCTGAATGAAAGTGCAGGAGCGAGGAACATGTGCCAGACCTCCTGAACAAAAGCGTGAAGTTTTTAATCGGTGATGTTTAAGTTCACAGTCTCTTGACTGTTATGACCTTTGTGATTTCTGTGAGCTCACTCGAACTGAGCTGCAGGGGGTGAAGAGCCTTAGCAGGTGCCTGCTCTAAGTTGTGAGTTCAAAACAGCTTCCAAAGCTTTTTTGATAAATACTGAAGGGTGAGTATTTACACCTGCTTTTCCTTTAAAACATACTGAATTGTAGTGTAGCGTGACAGGATTCCACCTTGTTCTGTGTCTGAAATAAACGTCAAAAAAGAAAAGTATAACTCTGAAAGAGCAAATGCATGTCAGAAAAGAGCTTCACCTACAGCCTCAGAGACCTTCAGCCTAAAACAGACAGACTAGTACAATGAAATAGCTCTCGCTAAAATTTGGTTGTTAAATAAAAAATATCCTCTAAATAGTTCTGGGGGTAAATTGGACTAAATTTAAGCAAACGGCTTAAGTAATATTTATTAATTTTATTTGCAAGTTCTGTGTAAGTTCTGTTTGAGTGCTGGGGGCTGTATTGAATTAATCTTTTCTTTCTGTATCGTTGCACAGCCCCATACTTTGCTGCAGAGGGTCAAGGCGTGTACGACTGAAGAAGACCAGGAGAAGCTGATGCAGATTACAAGCCTACATTCACTGAATGCCTTCTTGTTACCCATCAAGACTGTGGGAGTGCAGGTAAGCGGGTGCCATTGAGGGGTGTTCCGAAAGGTGCTTCCCAGTGGTGTGGCAGGCTGCAGTGGAGTGCTGTAAGAGTGAAAATAAAGGGCTTGACTCAAGAACTTCTAGTGCCCGCGCAGCCTGTTGTACCGTCACTTGGCAGAGCCGGTGCGGTGCAAAGGTGCCAGGGTGTCTGAACAGGCACTCGAGGGAATGCCAGTTGTTGTATTTGAGAGGGTGTTGTTAAGGTTGAATAATGCTGGTCACTCACGGGCAGTTTATTCCTGACACCCGTGATCTCTTAGACCTCTGTTGGGAGCCTGTTGCCCCCTTTAAGGCCCAGGGCTCCCAGACTGAGCTGCTCAAAGCCCCTGCTTCCTGCATTTGAACCCACACGTTGCCCTTTGCTGTATGTTTGGAATCATGCTGGTTCCTTGCCCGTGAGAGGAAGGAGCCAGAGCTGGTCAGGGTGTGGAAACGCCTGCAGCTGAGCCCTGGTGTAGCGTTTCTTCCCTTGCGCTCCTTCCCTAGTGCTCTGGTCCTTTCTGTGGGCCAACAAATACCAACCAAATAGAAATGCTGAGCTGCCATTCTCATGGAATCGTATGGTCACTGGGAAGATCTGGCTGAGGAGCTGTAAAGTACCTTTCCTTGCTGTGTCGGTATTGAATTACCTCTCGTGTTATCAGCTGCTTCACCTTGTGCCTCAAGTCTGGAGCTCTCTGCAGGCAGCTCTTGTTGCTCTTTTAAGCAACAGAGTTCTGGGCTTCCTTGGATGGTGGCATGAAAATACCAGTACACAATCGGTCCTTGTGCTCTGGGCACCTTATCTGAACCTTTCTGTTCTGAATCTTCGCTGTTGCTTGCCGCTCTGAGCTCACGGGAGGTCTGTCGCCGTACTGGGTGTTTTCTCATTCACTTGCTGTCTCTCAGCAAACGGATTTCACCAGCTTAGTGTCTGCTAAATGCTGGCACAAAATACGGTCCTGGAGCCTCCATGGTGAACAGGGAAGTGTTGTGAACTACTCTGGCAGCAAAGTTTACGTTCTGTTATTGATATTATTGGGTTTTTAATTGACAGGGTGACTGTCGTTCGTACAGCTATGTTTGTGGGATCTCTAGTAAAGATGCTCCACATTGGGAGTCTCTCATGTTCCTTGCCAGGCTCATACCACGCATGTGCCACAACATAAACAGGTAAGAATTCTGAATTCTGTTTTTAATTATCTTCTTGATCACGCACAAGCTTCTCCTGTTTAATCTAGGGTAGAATTTTTGTATGTTGGGCAGGCGTATCATACAGTGGTTACAATACACAACACATAGGTTTATTTCTGGAGTTACTAACTTGAAGAAATCGATGGCCTATCCATTTTTAAGCACTTGATTAGACAACATCCAGTGTAACTTACGCAACATCTCTTTTGAGAGATTCTGAGCCTGCCAATGAGGTGTGGTGTCAAAAAGGGGGTTCATGGGGGACTGTCAGTTCTGTTGTCACATAGGACAGCTGCGAAGCTCAGCGATTTCATCTTAATTGAGCTCTCTTGTGAATAGGTACTTTCTAGCTGCTTGATTCCATAACTCCTCTAGCAGCTGAAGCTGCTTAGGTCTTCGCTCAGTCCTGGAGAAGGCATCTCCTCCTTTCCTGGCTGCAGGCTTTCTGCTGAAACTGCTGGTAATTGCCTATAGCAAAACTTAATTTTGTCACCGAAGTGCCACCTCCTGGAAGAGGTGTTATTCTTAAAGGCGAGCTCTTGAATTGCAAGGTGCTTCTCTAAACTCGGTGCAGAGGGAACAAAAGGCACACCAAATCAGGAGCGCGTGTGCAGTTTCACGGTATGTGCTGGACTGACAGCATCGCTGTCGTCTTTAAGCTCTGTGGATGTAATACTACCCTCGGAGTGCTCCACATCTCAACGTTCTGTGCTACCAGGGCTTGTTTTCAGGATCTTCCGCTGCTGTTTGTAGGGCTGTTGAAGCTGGTAGTTTGAGGGGTGCCCTGAAATCATTGGTCTGCTGCCGATCTGCACTCGCAGGCTTCATACAACAAACAAATCACAGCATGTAAAGCTTGCGTGGTTTTCTGTTTTGGATTGTAGACAAGTGTTCTGGTTTGTATCTACAAACTCAGTAACTTGTGTGACTACGTCATAGTAAATCCTTGTCTGAGGCCAGTCAGACAATGTTATACTTGGCTTTTTGTTCTGCAACGTGTAAGACAAAATGAGATGCAGAAGACAGAGCTGATGTGACCAGTTTGGATTCAGAAGATATTTTCAGATGTGTATGTAGAGTTATAAATTGCAGTGGTAGTGCCCTGTGCTGAAAACACAGCTCTTCATTAACAATAAGCTTTACTTTTCAATGGTCATTTTTTGGTGGTTTCCTGTTAGGAGAAAAGATAGAAATTGTAAGCACTTACTAATTAGTTTTGTTAGGGATGCTTTTTCCCCTAGTTTTATTTTCTCCCTGCAGTACTAATCTTTACGCAATCTGGTTTATTCCCTGTATGCAAACTGTGGTGTTCTACTGTCCTGCTTGTCCTCTAGAGTCGTGTACGTGTTCGGTCCGCCGGTCAAAGAACCCCCCACAGACGTCACCCCCACTTTCCTGACGACAGGAGTCCTCAGCACTTTACGTCAAGCTGATTTTGAGGCTCACAACATTCTCAGGGAGTCTGGTAGGTGCTTTGCCTTATCCCATAATTAGACTCTTGTTTCAAGATGCCTGCAGACCTCCCTGGGTGTAGTTACAGCAGTGCTGTCAAAACCTACAACTTCAAATAGCTCCAAAGAAGTGATAAACTAATGGGATGATGGGCAAGTCCTTCTGAGGTTCAGTCATTTTTATTTGTATTTTTTACTGAAATCCATTGGAAGATGTGGTGTGTGTGGGGAGCAGACTGGCCTCTCTTGTGTGTGAATCCAGTTACAAAGGAGATATCTTTCTGCAGATACAGGCTCTGTTCGCGAGGCTGCCTTCCCATCGTTTGTACCGAAATAGCCTCAGAAGGCTGAGGATAACGCTCTTGGTTGTGTTTAACACTGCAGATGTCTTGCGAACTTTTGGTGACACTTGGTTTTGTGTGAGTGAATTGCTCCCAAAAATAAGACCTGAGTTTAGTGAACAACACTCCTCATACCAACAGCTCAGGCCGGTGCTAGCAGAGGGTCAGAGGCTGCATCGGTGTTAGACCAGCTCTGCGGCTGCCACGCACCTCGGTCTCATCTCTTCGATCTTTTGCAGAGGGAAATTAGGGATCTGTGGACTGGCTTTCAGGAGATTTAAAAAAAAAAAAAGACATGGTTGCTTGGAGTTGCTATCGACCACCAGCAGCGGGGATACTCATGAGCTTTCTCCACAGTATGTCAGACCCAGAGATGCTAGAGAACGTGGGGCTAGGTATGGGGATAGACAGAACCCCGTGGCTGCTGCGTGGGGAGGACAGTAGGTCTAAAACTGCATTCACAGCGAATTACTGGCATAGCGGGGATTATCTGCGTTTGTTCTGCATGCCTGCAGATGCTAAGATCGTTTCAAACGGCGATTGGAGTAGTTTTAGTGTATGCACCACTGAGTGTGATCTTCTGGGGTGTAAGGTCCCAGAGATGTCCATGTGGCTCGTAGGATATAGCTGGAAGTACCTGTGGGAAGCTCTGTAAAACTTGCATCGTGCTTGTGCCTTTAAACTCCATTAATGCCCTTTGTACTGCTGTTTCCTGAAGGTTATGCCGGAAAAATTAGCCAGATGCCAATAATACTGACACCGCTGCATTTCGATCGGGACCCCCTACAGAAACAACCTTCCTGTCAAAGATCTGTGGTTATTCGAACATTTATTACAAGCGATTTTATGACTGGTATTGCAGCAACTCCTGGTAATGAGGTTCCAGAAGAGGTAATACTGGCTTTCAAGCTTCTTTTCACCAAGAGCTAGTATCGCAGATGACTCATGTTGACTTTCTTCCCTCTCTCTTGATTGTTTGCCTTGACTTGGATTTTATTGCCATTTTTTTGTCTCTTCCATTGTATTACTTAGGAAGGCTACAGTGGTGTTTTGGGAGAAAACTGTATCAAAATGAGAAGCTGGCAGATGGGTATGACAAAGCTTTCCAGCAGAGCTGAGCCAAAACACCATCAGTTAAAAAGGAAGGATACCCCAGCATTCCAGGGATGTTGAAATTAATTTTTTGCAATAGTAATTGGAAGCGTCCTGACTTAGAGCTGTGCTTCATTTGCCACTTCTGGTTCTGCTGGAACCTGCTGTTGAACATCTCCAAGTGCTGGCTTCTGTTTGGGTCACTGAAAGGATTTAGGAGTCAAGTTCAGGCAGGTCTTTCTGGGGAACTTTCTCCCTGTCCAGTTTCAGGTGCTGCTGGGAGTGCGGAGTAGATGCAGAACAGAGTTGACTCTTTTAGACGTGCTTTGACAGCATATGGGCTTTGTTAGTCATCGTGTGGAACCAACGTCTTCTACTTCAAGGCAGCCTGTTTAAAAAGAAACGATTCGTGGTTAAGTTACCATGTAAGCTGCTCCGTTATATAAAATGAGGATTCATTTGACCTTGAAGTTTTTGTGTTGGGAAAAAAAAACCACCTCACGAACAAGACAACTGAACACCCCAAAACCCCCACCCAAACAAACCCCCCACATTCTTCCGAAGTAAAATGGTTGCTTTGAGGCCAGGTAATAATGTGGTAACAAGATGATAGAGGCTGTGGGAAATACCTGTATTTTGAGGGAAGATAATCATATTTGATTAAAAATGTCCTGTGTTTTCCTGTGGAGAGCAATGCATCGCTTACGTTATGCTTGCATTGGAAAACAGCACGTCACCGGAGTGGTGGTGTGAGCTGTGGGAGGCTGCAGGAAGCTGAATGTGGAAGGATCAGCAAGTTCTCATCCGGAATGCTTTTGCTAACTGACAGGAGTCGGTTGTGACCCCTGGAGAATGACCCTTGGGGGAACTCCTTCCTTCGGCTGCCTTTTTATGTGGTTTTTTTGCCTTTAGAGCTCCCTTTTTTGCTTTGGAAGGGGTTTCACTCCGGCTGTTGCTGTGTGTTCGGTGGTTGAGCTGGAGGTGAGGGTCTGAGGAGAGTCTGGAGAACGAGCGATAGTAACACGCAAGGTGTGACAGCGCGTGTTCTGCCTAGCTTGAGCTACTGCATCGAGAGAAGTGTGCTGTGAGCGACACCTGGGTTTATTACCTGTGCCAAAAATTGGCGCGTTCCCGATGGAACTGCAGGTACCACGAAGTTAGAGGTTGTGGGTTGGTTTTGTTCTGATTAGTGCTAATGTGCCAATGGCTAGAGGTTCGCTCTGGTGTGTGACAGGATTGGTGTGAACAGCAGTCTCCCTTTCTAAGCATTTCTCAGGTAGTTCTCATCAGGTCTGTTTTTCAGGGGGTTTTCTGATTTTTTTTTTTCCCCCCTCCACAATAGGTTGTGTTGAAAATGGTGGCGGAGATTAAGAAGATTCCTGGGATTTCTCGGGTGATGTATGACTTGACATCAAAGCCACCAGGAACTACGGAGTGGGAGTAATTAACTCTGTTTTCTATTCAAGTACTGTGTGCAGTCTAAATCATATCAGAAACCATTCCCAGTGTTGACATGCAGTACTGTGAAAGAGTGACTGGAGCTGCTACATCGCATCAGATTCCTCTCCTGGAGCATAGACCTGCAGTTAAGAGCTGTGCTGGGGATAATGCCGACGTGGGGCTGAGGATTTGTACGGGTAAATAACCACGGCCGCGTGGCCGGTGCGCAGGCAGATTCCTAGTGCTTTGGCCTTTGTCTTACAGGTTCTTCCCCTTTTCATGTGTGTTTATTGTTAACTGTCATTTCAGTGTCTCTTTGGTTTTGTACACTGTGTAAAAAGAGACAGTTTATTCTACCAAAAGCATTGTTACACCTAAAAATGTAAAGTTAATTCTTTGTGACCAACCGCTTTTGAACGGATTTATTATAAATAAATATTTTGCCAAATGGCGTAGTGGGTACTGTTGAGTTGTGGAATTACTGTGTATCTGCTGTTTATCTGTTTAGCCTGTTTGTATCGTTTGATCTATCAGCCCATGGCAATAATGTGGAGCTCCGGAAGAGCAATGCTATGCTATGACGACGTTACCTCTGTCTGTCCGTCTGTCCTCGCTCCCGCTTGCATCACTCGGTAGGTGTGCGTCTTGGTGACGGGCACGTGGGCACCGGCTCATCTTCTGCACTGGCTGCATGGACACAACTATGTCGGGTTCCAGGCAGGGGTGTCTCTGTGTGCTCCCAGGGCCTCTGCCAGAGCCGTAAATGTGGGAGTGCGGTTCGGCAGCTGGTGCGCCAGAGCTCCTGGACCTGCAAATCCCGTGTCTGGCCACCGACCCTTGCTCACCAGTCCCTTCGCGGCCTGCTGCCCATGTGCTTCCTTGTACTTGAGGACAGTTTATTTTCTACGCACTTGCTTTTGCAGGAATTTTTTTTAGCGTGTATCGTACTTAGCTTTGATCCCTGAGAAGATTATAGTCGTTCGTGTGGAGTCGTGGTATTGGAGGGGACTTGCCCTATCTGTACAGATCCCTCCTGTCCCCCCGTGTTCTGCTCTCAGTGTAGTTCAGTAAGCAATAATTTGAGAGATGGTTGCTTTGGACGCCTCGGCTTTTCTGGTGTGGTGAGGCAAAGCTCTTCCCATCCGCCTGAGAACTTGGGGCATGTTCTGCAGCTGCTGTCTGTGAAAGTTCTGGTGTGGTTCTGGCCCGAGCAGCCTGCTGGGTGCCTCCAGGTATCGCCACCGGTGGAACCACAATCGTGTATCCAGGCTCATCCCTCTGATCCCTTTTTTCTTTTCCAGTTTAAGCAGTTGCGTTTCGTTCAGCTGTACAGTTACTGTAGTGCTCTGGGGTAAAACACTTGTCTTAAGCTCTTCAGTAACATGGAGTGTTTCATGGCTGTAGCTACTTATATTTCCACTTGCAAAGATTTGCAAACTGGAATAATGGTTGAAAGTGTTTGTTCTATGTTCTTTTGCTTGCACGTGTTTTCCCATTTTTCTTACATTTACTACCAACACATTGTGGCAGTTCAGTTTAATTTCTGATTATAGGAAACGGCAAACTTAAATTTATTCTTTGGCCTGTGTCATCAAGTGGCGGTTTTTCACCACCTGACCTTTATGGGTTTAGGATGTCATCCTTAAGGGCTGGAGGAGGTGGCATGTGACAGCCTCTGCTCCTTGGAACCCTCTGGGGCTGCAGCGTGCAGGAGAGCAGCAGAGCAGTGGCCAGAAAGCTGCCTGCCCCTGGCAGCCCTGCTCTGGGCAGCTTCTGTAGCTTGGGCAGATTGATCTGAATCAAAGTCCCGGTCGCCTCCTTTCCAAAATGGGGGTAGCAATTCTCACCTGCATCAGCCACAACCTCTTTGAGCCTTTTGGATGAGCTTCCTGTGACGTAAGTGAAGTGTTACTGATACAAATGTTGGTCTGTTACGGGATTTGATCTGTAAGAGTGTTGGTCAGAACCACTGTGTGGGGTGTTTCCTGCGGCAGGATCTGTTACTGATCTGGGTTCTGCTGGAAACACACTGTCTGTGTAGCTTATCTCGGAGCTCCCCGGTGAAATCATGGCCATGAAATACATGTTAACCTTTTGTCAGGAAAAAGCCAAGGATGTTTTTTTCATTACTGCGTTGGCATCTCAGGCGTCAAGGGCACGATGACAATAAATGAATCTGTTTGGTGCGATGCAGAAACCCCTCAGCCTCTTGATGCTGTAGCAGTTGTTGCTCGTTGTGAGTGGGCTTGTTCTTGCCACTGCTGCCACCAGTGTGTGTTGCCTTGACAGCCACTAGGCAAAAGAGGAGGAGTTACTAAAAAGTAATGCAAAGAAAAGACAGCACCTCTTAAAGCCGTCTCAGCGTGTCTCCATGTAAATAAATCTGCAGTCCACAGTTATGATGTAACTCGCAAGAAAACCTGTGTGGTGAAGGTGGTGCCGTGGGGTTGGGGGTCACAGTGACTGTGGTACCTCTGTACCACAAACTCGCAACATACCTGGGCAGGAATCTTTTCTTCCCTGCATGTGGCACACTGGGAAGCTCTTCTAGGAGCTGCATCTTAACTAGAGGCACGATGTATTCCTGTGTGCTGGAGTCTGATGTATGCCTCTACCAGCTTGTAATCACCTGGCTTCCTTCTGTGTCCATGAAGTGGAGCTTGACAGCAATTCCTGTGCTCTTTAGGGATGTAAGTTGCTTTTTTTAGTGAAAAAACTGAATATTGAAAATTGCACTATAATCAATGTCTTATGGAAATGGTATTTGTGGTTGCTAGGGCTCTTCCCCCTGTTCAGCGCCTGTGCCATGCGTTGTAGACGTGGTGGGTTGTTCTTGAAAAGGTTGGTGTTACCATCCCAGCAGTTCTTGGGTGTTCGTATGGAATCCATGTATCAGACAGCCAGAAGTGGAGAGAAACATAATACTCTGTTCACATTTCTTAAACAGTTATATTTAGCACCTAGTTTACAACTAACTGTAGCTGCCCTGTACAGTTGTTCACCTCGAGTCGTCAGTAAAACATGTCAGCAGTTAGAGGAATTTGTCTTGGGGACGTTCCCCATCATTCTCAATTTTTAACATTTTTCTGCTTGTGAAATGATACAGTACTGTGAGCCTTAATTTTTATCCACAAATAAAAATATTATGTTTGAACGTTGGTGTGACTTATTCTTTCGGGTTTACCTGTAGAAATGACGTTGTAAATGGACTGTCCGTTTTGGGGTTGGAAAAGCTGGTTTAGGCAGTCGTGCTTTCTGTGCTGGGGTGAGGAGGGGTCTGTCCTGGGACACCCCACTGCAGGGTAATGGGGTTCTCTGCCCCATGCCTGCTGTTGTCCTGCGATACTGCAAATGCCACTTCTTCCTAAAAACGTGAGCTGAGCCTTTTCCGGGCTCTGTCCTAGGAGGTGGTAGATAAGAGCTAAACCTTCGGTGGTGAGGAGCTGCCGTCATCCGCAGGAGAGCATGTGAGTGGGAACTGCTCGTTTGTCTTGCGTGAAGATCCCTTCCTGCAGTGCACAAGCTCTGCTCCATTAATCGGAGTGAACGAACCTGACAGCCATGACTGGTGTAAATGATGGGGTGGTTCTGGCTCTGTGGGCAGCACCTGTGCTCGGGCTGTGCCAGGGGTGCTGTGGGAGGGGGTTTGGCCGAGGCCCTGCTCATGATCCGCTCCCTGATGTGTGCTGGCAATAACCCTTCTACCCCGCACAGCGAGTTGCTTGGTGCAGGTCCCTGGCAGGGTGGCTGAGCACAGCCCTCTGCTCCATCTCCTGCTGGGTCTCGGCAGCTGGAGCCGCAGCAGTCACTCCACATTGGCACTCGCATACCTTGCAGGGGCTGCGGGGCTTGTGTCCTGTGGACAGGTTGTCTTCCTGGGGGGACTCTTCTACACAAGTGTCTCATTCTGCATGTTTTTCTTCCATAGCCCAGTAGTGGTGGAGACTCCGGGGCAAAACCTTCCGTGAAGCTTCCAGCCTTTTGGGTGAGCGTTATGAGATTTCCCAGGGAAGCAGCGGGAAGGATGCAAGGTAAGGAGGAGCCATGCAAGGCTGGCTGAGCATCACCCTGAAGAGCTTTGGGAGCTGGGGTGCAGCAGGGAGGGTTCAGCAAGGTGACAGCTGCACGGTTGGGCTCGCTGCAGTGGCAGGAGCAGGGATGCTCCTCGGGTCTCTCTTCCCAGTTGCCAGTGGGAGGGTTAGAAGTGTCCCTAGTGCATCCCGCAGGCTCGGGGTGCAGCCCCACATCCCCCCAGGGAGCACAGAGGTGCTTGGGGTCCGTGTTACATGAACAAACATGTTAGTGGGAGCAACCCCTTGCAGCGTGAAAGCAGCTGGGGAAGGAGCAGTTGCAGAAATGAAGCCAGAACGTTTTCCACAAAACTGCGATTTTCTACAAAAGCATTTTCAGAAACTTCACCGAATGGAAAGGAATTTGGATTACAGGATTTTTCTGTTGCAGGTGTGGAAGAAGCTTGTTCACCTTCCAGCACGGGCTGTTCCTGCAGCCCTGCACGCTGCAGCTGGTCCCCCCTGGGCCAGGTGGGAGTTTCCTCTGGTTTCTTTTCCCCAGTTAAAGGTAGTTACAGTAGTTTTCTAGTGATGTTGTGTCAGGAGTTACTTTAAATAGCAGGGCACCGGTTTGGGGCTGCTGTTCTCACCCCATGCTGGCTTTATTTAAAGAAACTTATTCTTCTCTCTCTTGCTTCACCTCAGTCCAATAATGTTCTAAGCGAACAAAAAGCTTTTATCTAAAGTGTTCCTCCTGCAGTTCACAGCGAGCCCAGCTCCCAAGCGAGGGCTGTAACCCCGAGTTTGAGGCTGGCTCCATCGCTGCGTGGTGCCGGCTGTGGCTCGGCCCTGGGCATTGCCCGGGCCGGGGCTCCCTGATGCACCACTGCGGTTCCCCGGTGCTTGCTGAGGGGCTGCTCTCGGTTCTGGAGAACTCTCTCGCCACATTAGCAGAATGCAAAGAGACTTGCGTAGCAATGCTGCCGCTGCCTGCAGCTGAGGGTCAGGCTGTTAACCCGTTTGGCTAATGAGTAAAGCGGGATGCTGGGACACTGTGTCCCAGCTAGACCATTTCCCTGTCTCTACTTACAGACAGATCAAGAGTCTCTCACCGCTCTTTCTTCTAAAATTTAATTTCCCGCTGAATTTGTGGTGTCTCACCACAGACAAGAAGTTGTGGCAAAGTGCTCTTGCAGTCCCAAGGGCAGCCCCTTCCCCTGGGAGCGCAGCGTGGTGCCGGGAGGTGAATCCCCTCTCATCGCAGGCAGTGGATTATTTCTGTTTGTTTCCCTGAACGTGAACTGCAGAAAATGGAACCAGTGCTGTAACAGAGTGCTTTCCTTATGGAACGGAACAGCTGTAACAGCTAGGTGAGCTGGCTGGCTTTCGCGCTGTGCTTCCTTTATGGTGTTCCTCGCACTGGGGTATTTCTCTTGCCCTGTGCCTGTCGCTGCCTGGCTCTAGAGAAGCAAATTCCAGTGTTAGTGGGTGACAGGGGGCTGGAACGGGACATCCTCTCCAGGGCTTCTCACTTCTTCAGCCTCACCGCTGGTGGCTTCAGAGGAAGAGTTGTCAGTTTGCATCATGAGGGAGTGGGAACGATACAGAGAATTCAGATTCCAGTGGCAGAACCTTACAGGGCCCAGTAGCAGATGACAAAGCTGAGGGGCCATGCCTGGGTGGGCTTGGGGACTGTCCCTCATGTGCATGTCCCGCTGCTCCCAGGGAAGCCAGGCTCCCCTCACTGCAGAACAGGGTGTTGGCCAACGTATTTGTGCACACACTTTCCTTGGTGAAGAAGAAATAATTCAAAGCTGCCATGCATAATTCAGCCCTCTGACGTGGGCAGCTATCCGACCACGGGCTTGCGGGAACCATGACCTGGCCACAGACACCGGAGTCCCTGCGCTGTTGTTTCCCCGGCAGAAACCTGCGATGCCACAGGGGAAAGGGAAGCTCAGCGCATTTCTCTGCTGTGGCCTCCCGGTCCTGCAGCTCTGCCCAAGGTGGTGCTTGGCTCTTGTTCCCATGTTGGTTTTTTTGCCAGGACTTATGTTCTTGTGCCACTTTTCTGCCTTGGGTCTGCTTTAAGGTGTAGCCAGGTGGTTCAGTGCTGCTATTGCCATTTGCTCCATGGGATAATTTTGTTATTGCTTGGGCAAGGTGATGTGTGACAGGTCTCTTGTAAGTGCCAGCTTATCTTTTCCTGTCTGATCTGACCGGGGCTTGCCCAGGTTTCTTGGTGTGGTGGTGGGGTGCTGTTCAGGACATGAGGAATGCAGCAAGAATCAGCAGGTTTTCAGGGCTTTTAGAGATGATAAAGAGGTTCCTTGATGACCACAGCCCCGTGAGGGCTCTGGGGAGATGGCCCTCTGCTTCTGTGGAGCTCTGGTGTTGTTGGTGGAGTGGGACTGATGCAAACGCTGTACCTGTGCATCAGGGACTCGCTCCCCTGCGCTGGGTTTTGCAGGGGAGTGGGGAGAATGTCCCTGCTGTGCAAAGTGGGGTGGCCATGAGCAGGGACCTAGTGCCACACGCCCCCAGGTTTGAAAGTGGCTCAGTCAGGGTTTGGATTCAGGATGATCTTTTTGCTTTGCAGAGCTGCTGTTTATTTTTAGTCACTTCTATAGTGCTGATTGCCATGGCAACGCAATGGCATCATGCAGGTTCTCCGATGGCTGGGCTGCTCCGGCAGTGTTGGACCAGGAGGAGCTGCTGTGGGGCAGGGCTCGAGCCATAGCTTTTGGTAGGGAGGTGGCAGCTCAATGTCTCGTGTCTGG